>NW_027617109.1:0-147137 GCF_964187855.1 Myxine glutinosa
AAGTGGTTTTTCAACACTAACACAAGTGTGAAAAGTGGTTTTGCCACACTAATACAAGTGCAAAAGTGGTTTCCTGCACCAACACAAGTGCGAAAAGTGGTTTTTCAACACTAACACAAGTGCAAAAAGTGTTTTTTCCACACTAATACAAGTGCAAAAGTGGTTTCCTGCACCAATACAAGTGCGAAAAGTGGTTTTTCAACACTAACACAAGTGCGAAAAGTGGTTTTTCAACACTAACACAAGTGCGAAAAGTGGTTTTCCACACTAATACAAGTGCAAAAGTGGTTTCCTGCACCAACACAAGTGCGAAAAGTGGTTTTTCAACACTAACACAAGTGCGAAAAGTGGTTTTTCAACACTATCACAAGTGCAAAAAGTGTTTTTTCCACACTAATACAAGTGCAAAAGTGGTTTCCTGCACCAACACAAGTGCGATAAGTGGTTTTTCAACACTAACACAAGTGCAAAAAGTGGTTTTTCAACACTAACACAAGTGCGAAAAGTGGTTTTTCCACACTAATACAAGTGCAAAAGTGGTTTCCTGCACCAACACAAGTGCGAAAAGTGGTTTTTCAACACTAACACAAGTGTGAAAAGTGGTTTTTCCACACTAATACAAGTGCAAAAGTGGTTTCCTGCACCAACACAAGTGCGAAAAGTGGTTTTTCAACACTAACACAAGTGCGAAAAGTGGTTTTTCAACACTAACACAAGTGCGAAAAGTGGTTTTTCAACACTAACACAAGTGCGAAAAGTGTTTTTTCAACACTAACACAAGTGCGAAAAGTGGTTTTTCAACACTATCACAAGTGCAAAAAGTGTTTTTTCCACACTAATGCAAGTGCAAAAGTGGTTTCCTGCACCAACACAAGTGCGAAAAGTGGTTTTTCAACACTAACACAAGTGCGAAAAGTGGTTTTTCAACACTAACACAAGTGTGAAAAGTGGTTTTTCCACACGAATACAAGTGCAAAAGTGGTTTCCTGCACCAACACAAGTGCGAAAAGTGGTTTTTCAACACTAACACAAGTGCGAAAAGTGGTTTTTCAACACTATCACAAGTGCAAAAAGTGTTTTTCCACACTAATACAAGTGCAAAAGTGGTTTCCTGCACCAACACAAGTGCGAAAAGTGGTTTTTCAACACTAACACAAGTGCGAAAAGTGGTTTTTCAACACTAACACAAGTGCGAAAAGTGGTTTTTCAACACTAACACAAGTGCGAAAAGTGTTTTTTCAACACTAACACAAGTGCGAAAAGTGGTTTTTCCACACTATACAAGTGCAAAAGTGGTTTCCTGCACCAACACAAGTGCGAAAAGTGGTTTTTCAACACTAACACAAGTGCGAAAAGTGGTTTTTCAATACTATCACATGTGCAAAAAGTGGTTTTTCAACACTATCACAAGTGCAAAAAGTGTTTTTTCAACACTATCACAAGTGCAAAAAGTGTTTTTTCCACACTAATACAAGTGCAAATGTGGTTTCCTGCACCAACACAAGTGCGAAAAGTGGTTTTTCAACACTAACACAAGTGCGAAAAGTGGTTTTTCAACACTAACACAAGTGCGAAAAGTGGTTTTTCCACACTAATACAAGTGCAAAAGTGGTTTCCTGCACCAACACAAGTGCGAAAAGTGGTTTTTCAACACTAACACAAGTGCGAAAAGTGGTTTTTCAATAATATCACAAGTGCAAAAAGTGGTTTTTCAACACTATCACAAGTGCAAAAAGTGTTTTTTCAACACTATCACAAGTGCAAAAAGTGTTTTTTCCACACTAATACAAGTGCAAATGTGGTTTCCTGCACCAACACAAGTGCGAAAAGTGGTTTTTCAACACTAACACAAGTGCGAAAAGTGGTTTTTCCACACTAATACAAGTGCAAAAGTGGTTTCCTGCACCAACACAAGTGCGAAAAGTGGTTTTTCAACACTAACACAAGTGCGAAAAGTGGTTTTTCAACACGAACACAAGTGCGAAAAGTGGTTTTTCCACACTAATACAAGTGCAAAAGTGGTTTCCTGCACCAACACAAGTGCGAAAAGTGGTTTTTCAACACTAACACAAGTGCGAAAAGTGTTTTTTCAACACTATCACAAGTGCAAAAAGTGTTTTTTCCACACTAATACAAGTGCAAAAGTGGTTTCCTGCACCAACACAAGTGCGAAAAGTGGTTTTTCAACACTAACACAAGTGCGAAAAGTGGTTTTTCAACACTAACACAAGTGCGAAAAGTGGTTTTCCACACTAATACAAGTGCAAAAGTGGTTTCCTGCACCAACACAAGTGCGAAAAGTGGTTTTTCAACACTAACATAAGTGCGAAAAGTGGTTTTTCAACACTATCACAAGTGCAAAAAGTGTTTTTTCCACACTAATACAAGTGCAAAAGTGGTTACCTGCACCAACAAAAGTTCGAAAAGTGGTTTTTCAACACTAACACAAGTGCGAAAAGTGTTTTTTCAACACTATCACAAGTGCAAAAATTGTTTTTTCCACACTAATACAAGTGCAAAAGTGGTTTCCTGCACCAACACAAGTGCGAAAAGTGGTTTTTCAACACTAACACAAGTGTGAAAAGTGGTTTTTCCACACTAATACAAGTGCAAAAGTGGTTTCCTGCACCAACACAAGTGCGAAAAGTGGTTTTTCAACACTAACACAAGTGCGAAAAGTGGTTTTTCAACACTATCACAAGTGCAAAAAGTGTTTTTTCCACACTAATGCAAGGGCAAAAGTGGTTTCCTGCACCAACACAAGTGCGAAAAGTGGTTTTTCAACACTAACACAAGTGCGAAAAGTGGTTTTTCAACACTAACACAAGTGCGAAAAGTGTTTTTTCAACACTAACACAAGTGCGAAAAGTGGTTTTTCCACACTAATACAAGTGCAAAAGTGGTTTCCTGCACCAACACAAGTGCGAAAAGTGGTTTTTCAACACTAACACAAGTGTGAAAAGTGGTTTTTCAATACTATCACAAGTGCAAAAAGTGGTTTTTCAACACTATCACAAGTGCAAAAAGTGTTTTTTCCACACTAATACAAGTGCAAAAGTGGTTTCCTGCACCAACACAAGTGCGAAAGTGGTTTTTCAACACTAACACAAGTGCGAAAAGTGGTTTTTCAACACTAACACAAGTGCGAAAAGTGGTTTTTCAACACTAACACAAGTGCGAAAAGTGGTTTTTCAACACTAACACAAGTGCGAAAAGTGGTTTTTCAACACTAACACAAGTGCGAAAAGTGTTTTTTCAACACTAACACAAGTGCGAAAAGTGGTTTTTCCACACTAATACAAGTGCAAAAGTGGTTTCCTGCACCAACACAAGTGCGAAAAGTGGTTTTTCAACACTAACACAAGTGCGAAAAGTGGTTTTTCAACACTATCACAAGTGCAAAAAGTGTTTTTTCCACACTAATACAAGTGCAAAAGTGGTTTCCTGCACCAACACAAGTGCGAAAAGTGTTTTTTCAACACTAACACAAGTGCGAAAAGTGGTTTTTCAACACTAACACAAGTGCGAAAAGTGTTTTTTCCACATTAATACAAGTGCAAAAGTGGTTTCCTGCACCAACACAAGTGCGAAAAGTGGTTTTTCAACACCAACACTAGTGCGAAAAGTGGTTTTTCAACACCAACACAAGTGCGAAAAGTGGTTTTTCAACACAAACACAAGTGTGAAAAGTCGTTTTTCAATACTATCACAAGTGCAAAAAGTGGTTTTTCAACACTATCACAAGTGCAAAAAGTGTTTTTTCCACACTAATACAAGTGCAAATGTGGTTTCCTGCACCAACACAAGTGCGAAAAGTGGTTTTTCAACACTAACACAAGTGCGAAAAGTGGAATTTCAACACTAACACAAGTGCGAAAAGTGGTTTTTCCACACTAATACAAGTGCAAAAGTGGTTTCCTGCACCAACACAAGTGCGAAAAGTGGTTTTTCAACACTAACACAAGTGCAAGAAGTGGTTTTTCAACACTATCACCAGTGCAAAAAGTGTTTTTTCCACACTAATACAAGTGCAAAAGTGGTTTCCTGCACCAACACAAGTGCGAAAAGTGTTTTTTCAACACTAACACAAGTGCGAAAAGTGGTTTTTCAACACTAACACAAGTGCGAAAAGTGTTTTTTCCACACTAATACAAGTGCAAAAGTGGTTTCCTGCACCAACACAAGTGCGAAAAGTGGTTTTTCAACACTAACACAAGTGCGAAAAGTGGTTTTTCAACACTAACACAAGTGCGAAAAGTGGTTTTTCAACACTAACACAAGTGCGAAAAGTGGTTTTTCCACACTAATACAAGTGCAAAAGTGGTTTCCTGCACCAACACAAGTGCGAAAAGTGGTTTTTCAACACTAACACAAGTGCGAAAAGTGTTTTTTCAACACTATCACAAGTGCAAAAAGTGTTTTTTCCACACTAATACAAGTGCAAAAGTGGTTTCCTGCACCAACACAAGTGCGAAAAGTGGTTTTTCAACACTAACACAAGTGCGAAAAGTGGTTTTTCAACACTAACACAAGTGCGAAAAGTGGTTTTCCACACTAATACAAGTGCAAAAGTGGTTTCCTGCACCAACACAAGTGCGAAAAGTGGTTTTTCAACACTAACATAAGTGCGAAAAGTGGTTTTTCAACACTATCACAAGTGCAAAAAGTGTTTTTTCCACACTAATACAAGTGCAAAAGTGGTTACCTGCACCAACAAAAGTTCGAAAAGTGGTTTTTCAACACTAACACAAGTGCGAAAAGTGTTTTTTCAACACTATCACAAGTGCAAAAATTGTTTTTTCCACACTAATACAAGTGCAAAAGTGGTTTCCTGCACCAACACAAGTGCGAAAAGTGGTTTTTCAACACTAACACAAGTGTGAAAAGTGGTTTTTCCACACTAATACAAGTGCAAAAGTGGTTTCCTGCACCAACACAAGTGCGAAAAGTGGTTTTTCAACACTAACACAAGTGCGAAAAGTGGTTTTTCAACACTATCACAAGTGCAAAAAGTGTTTTTTCCACACTAATGCAAGGGCAAAAGTGGTTTCCTGCACCAACACAAGTGCGAAAAGTGGTTTTTCAACACTAACACAAGTGCGAAAAGTGGTTTTTCAACACTAACACAAATGCGAAAAGTGTTTTTTCAACACTAACACAAGTGCGAAAAGTGGTTTTTCCACACTAATACAAGTGCAAAAGTGGTTTCCTGCACCAACACAAGTGCGAAAAGTGGTTTTTCAACACTAACACAAGTGTGAAAAGTGGTTTTTCAATACTATCACAAGTGCAAAAAGTGGTTTTTCAACACTATCACAAGTGCAAAAAGTGTTTTTTCCACACTAATACAAGTGCAAAAGTGGTTTCCTGCACCAACACAAGTGCGAAAGTGGTTTTTCAACACTAACACAAGTGCGAAAAGTGGTTTTTCAACACTAACACAAGTGCGAAAAGTGGTTTTTCAACACTAACACAAGTGCGAAAAGTGGTTTTTCAACACTAACACAAGTGCGAAAAGTGGTTTTTCAACACTAACACAAGTGCGAAAAGTGGTTTTTCCACACTAATACAAGTGCAAAAGTGGTTTCCTGCACCAACACAAGTGCGAAAAGTGGTTTTTCAACACTAACACAAGTGCGAAAAGTGTTTTTTCAACACTATCACAAGTGCAAAAAGTGTTTTTTCCACACTAATACAAGTGCAAAAGTGGTTTCCTGCACCAACACAAGTGCGAAAAGTGGTTTTTCAACACTAACACAAGTGCGAAAAGTGGTTTTTCAACACTAACACAAGTGCGAAAAGTGGTTTTCCACACTAATACAAGTGCAAAAGTGGTTTCCTGCACCAACACAAGTGCGAAAAGTGGTTTTTCAACACTAACATAAGTGCGAAAAGTGGTTTTTCAACACTATCACAAGTGCAAAAAGTGTTTTTTCCACACTAATACAAGTGCAAAAGTGGTTACCTGCACCAACAAAAGTTCGAAAAGTGGTTTTTCAACACTAACACAAGTGCGAAAAGTGTTTTTTCAACACTATCACAAGTGCAAAAATTGTTTTTTCCACACTAATACAAGTGCAAAAGTGGTTTCCTGCACCAACACAAGTGCGAAAAGTGGTTTTTCAACACTAACACAAGTGTGAAAAGTGGTTTTTCCACACTAATACAAGTGCAAAAGTGGTTTCCTGCACCAACACAAGTGCGAAAAGTGGTTTTTCAACACTAACACAAGTGCGAAAAGTGGTTTTTCAACACTATCACAAGTGCAAAAAGTGTTTTTTCCACACTAATGCAAGGGCAAAAGTGGTTTCCTGCACCAACACAAGTGCGAAAAGTGGTTTTTCAACACTAACACAAGTGCGAAAAGTGGTTTTTCAACACTAACACAAGTGCGAAAAGTGTTTTTTCAACACTAACACAAGTGCGAAAAGTGGTTTTTCCACACTAATACAAGTGCAAAAGTGGTTTCCTGCACCAACACAAGTGCGAAAAGTGGTTTTTTCAACACTAACACAAGTGTGAAAAGTGGTTTTTCAATACTATCACAAGTGCAAAAAGTGGTTTTTCAACACTATCACAAGTGCAAAAAGTGTTTTTTCCACACTAATACAAGTGCAAAAGTGGTTTCCTGCACCAACACAAGTGCGAAAGTGGTTTTTCAACACTAACACAAGTGCGAAAAGTGGTTTTTCAACACTAACACAAGTGCGAAAAGTGGTTTTTCAACACTAACACAAGTGCGAAAAGTGGTTTTTCAACACTAACACAAGTGCGAAAAGTGGTTTTTCAACACTAACACAAGTGCGAAAAGTGTTTTTTCAACACTAACACAAGTGCGAAAAGTGGTTTTTCCACACTAATACAAGTGCAAAAGTGGTTTCCTGCACCAACACAAGTGCGAAAAGTGGTTTTTCAACACTAACACAAGTGCGAAAAGTGGTTTTTCAACACTATCACAAGTGCAAAAAGTGTTTTTTCCACACTAATACAAGTGCAAAAGTGGTTTCCTGCACCAACACAAGTGCGAAAAGTGTTTTTCAACACTAACACAAGTGCGAAAAGTGGTTTTTCAACACTAACACAAGTGCGAAAAGTGTTTTTTCCACATTAATACAAGTGCAAAAGTGGTTTCCTGCACCAACACAAGTGCGAAAAGTGGTTTTTCAACACCAACACTAGTGCGAAAAGTGGTTTTTCAACACCAACACAAGTGCGAAAAGTGGTTTTTCAACACAAACACAAGTGTGAAAAGTCGTTTTTCAATACTATCACAAGTGCAAAAAGTGGTTTTTCAACACTATCACAAGTGCAAAAAGTGTTTTTTCCACACTAATACAAGTGCAAATGTGGTTTCCTGCACCAACACAAGTGCGAAAAGTGGTTTTTCAACACTAACACAAGTGCGAAAAGTGGAATTTCAACACTAACACAAGTGCGAAAAGTGGTTTTTCCACACTAATACAAGTGCAAAAGTGGTTTCCTGCACCAACACAAGTGCGAAAAGTGGTTTTTCAACACTAACACAAGTGCAAGAAGTGGTTTTTCAACACTATCACCAGTGCAAAAAGTGTTTTTTCCACACTAATACAAGTGCAAAAGTGGTTTCCTGCACCAACACAAGTGCGAAAAGTGTTTTTTCAACACTAACACAAGTGCGAAAAGTGGTTTTTCAACACTAACACAAGTGCGAAAAGTGTTTTTTCCACACTAATACAAGTGCAAAAGTGGTTTCCTGCACCAACACAAGTGCGAAAAGTGGTTTTTCAACACTAACACAAGTGCGAAAAGTGGTTTTTCAACACTAACACAAGTGCGAAAAGTGGTTTTTCAACACTAACACAAGTGCGAAAAGTGTTTTTCCACACTAATACAAGTGCAAAAGTGGTTTCCTGCACCAACACAAGTGCGAAAAGTGGTTTTTCAACACTAACACAAGTGCGAAAAGTGTTTTTTCAACACTATCACAAGTGCAAAAAGTGTTTTTTCCACACTAATACAAGTGCAAAAGTGGTTTCCTGCACCAACACAAGTGCGAAAAGTGGTTTTTCAACACTAACACAAGTGCGAAAAGTGGTTTTTCAACACTAACACAAGTGCGAAAAGTGGTTTTCCACACTAATACAAGTGCAAAAGTGGTTTCCTGCACCAACACAAGTGCGAAAAGTGGTTTTTCAACACTAACATAAGTGCGAAAAGTGGTTTTTCAACACTATCACAAGTGCAAAAAGTGTTTTTTCCACACTAATACAAGTGCAAAAGTGGTTACCTGCACCAACAAAAGTTCGAAAAGTGGTTTTTCAACACTAACACAAGTGCGAAAAGTGTTTTTTCAACACTATCACAAGTGCAAAAATTGTTTTTTCCACACTAATACAAGTGCAAAAGTGGTTTCCTGCACCAACACAAGTGCGAAAAGTGGTTTTTCAACACTAACACAAGTGTGAAAAGTGGTTTTTCCACACTAATACAAGTGCAAAAGTGGTTTCCTGCACCAACACAAGTGCGAAAAGTGGTTTTTCAACACTAACACAAGTGCGAAAAGTGGTTTTTCAACACTATCACAAGTGCAAAAAGTGTTTTTTCCACACTAATGCAAGGGCAAAAGTGGTTTCCTGCACCAACACAAGTGCGAAAAGTGGTTTTTCAACACTAACACAAGTGCGAAAAGTGGTTTTTCAACACTAACACAAGTGCGAAAAGTGTTTTTTCAACACTAACACAAGTGCGAAAAGTGGTTTTTCCACACTAATACAAGTGCAAAAGTGGTTTCCTGCACCAACACAAGTGCGAAAAGTGGTTTTTCAACACTAACACAAGTGTGAAAAGTGGTTTTTCAATACTATCACAAGTGCAAAAAGTGGTTTTTCAACACTATCACAAGTGCAAAAAGTGTTTTTTCCACACTAATACAAGTGCAAAAGTGGTTTCCTGCACCAACACAAGTGCGAAAGTGGTTTTTCAACACTAACACAAGTGCGAAAAGTGGTTTTTCAACACTAACACAAGTGCGAAAAGTGGTTTTTCAACACTAACACAAGTGCGAAAAGTGGTTTTTCAACACTAACACAAGTGCGAAAAGTGGTTTTTCAACACTAACACAAGTGCGAAAAGTGTTTTTTCAACACTAACACAAGTGCGAAAAGTGGTTTTTCCACACTAATACAAGTGCAAAAGTGGTTTCCTGCACCAACACAAGTGCGAAAAGTGGTTTTTCAACACTAACACAAGTGCGAAAAGTGGTTTTTCAACACTATCACAAGTGCAAAAAGTGTTTTTTCCACACTAATACAAGTGCAAAAGTGGTTTCCTGCACCAACACAAGTGCGAAAAGTGTTTTTTCAACACTAACACAAGTGCGAAAAGTGGTTTTTCAACACTAACACAAGTGCGAAAAGTGTTTTTTCCACATTAATACAAGTGCAAAAGTGGTTTCCTGCACCAACACAAGTGCGAAAAGTGGTTTTTCAACACCAACACTAGTGCGAAAAGTGGTTTTTCAACACCAACACAAGTGCGAAAAGTGGTTTTTCAACACAAACACAAGTGTGAAAAGTCGTTTTTCAATACTATCACAAGTGCAAAAAGTGGTTTTTCAACACTATCACAAGTGCAAAAAGTGTTTTTTCCACACTAATACAAGTGCAAATGTGGTTTCCTGCACAAACACAAGTGCGAAAAGTGGTTTTTCAACACTAACACAAGTGCGAAAAGTGGAATTTCAACACTAACACAAGTGCGAAAAGTGGTTTTTCCACACTAATACAAGTGCAAAAGTGGTTTCCTGCACCAACACAAGTGCGAAAAGTGGTTTTTCAACACTAACACAAGTGCAAGAAGTGGTTTTTCAACACTATCACCAGTGCAAAAAGTGTTTTTTCCACACTAATACAAGTGCAAAAGTGGTTTCCTGCACCAACACAAGTGCGAAAAGTGTTTTTTCAACACTAACACAAGTGCGAAAAGTGGTTTTTCAACACTAACACAAGTGCGAAAAGTGTTTTTTCCACACTAATACAAGTGCAAAAGTGGTTTCCTGCACCAACACAAGTGCGAAAAGTGGTTTTTCAACACTAACACAAGTGCGAAAAGTGGTTTTTCAACACTAACACAAGTGCGAAAAGTGGTTTTTCAACACTAACACAAGTGCGAAAAGTGGTTTTTCCACACTAATACAAGTGCAAAAGTGGTGTCCTGCACCAACACAAGTGCGAAAAGTGGTTTTTCAACACTAACACAAGTGCGAAAAGTGGTTCTTCAACACTATCACAAGTGCAAAAAGTGTTTTTTCCACACTAATACAAGTGCAAAAGTGGTTTCCTGCACCAACACAAGTGCGAAAAGTGGTTTTTCAACACTAACACAAGTGCGAAAAGTGGTTTTTCCACACTAATACAAGTGCAAAAGTGGTTTCCTGCACCAACACAAGTGCGATAAATGGTTTTTCAACACTAACACAAGTGCGAAAAGTGGTTTTTCAACACTAACACTAGTGCGAAAAGTGGTTCTTCAACACTATCACAAGTGCAAAAAGTGTTTTTTCCACACTAATACAAGTGCAAAAGTGGTTTCCTGCACCAACACAAGTGCGAAAAGTGGTTTTTCCACACGAATACAAGTGCAAAAGTGGTTTCCTGCACCAACACAAGTGCGAAAAGTGGTTTTTCAACACTAACACAAGTGCGAAAAGTGGTTTTTCAACACTAACACAAGTGTGAAAAGTGGTTTTGCCACACTAATACAAGTGCAAAAGTGGTTTCCTGCACCAACACAAGTGCGAAAAGTGGTTTTTCAACACTAACACAAGTGCAAAAAGTGTTTTTTCCACACTAATACAAGTGCAAAAGTGGTTTCCTGCACCAATACAAGTGCGAAAAGTGGTTTTTCAACACTAACACAAGTGCGAAAAGCGTTTTTTCAACACTAACACAAGTGCGAAAAGTGGTTTTCCACACTAATACAAGTGCAAAAGTGGTTTCCTGCACCAACACAAGTGCGAAAAGTGGTTTTTCAACACTAACACAAGTGCGAAAAGTGGTTTTTCAACACTATCACAAGTGCAAAAAGTGTTTTTTCCACACTAATACAAGTGCAAAAGTGGTTTCCTGCACCAACACAAGTGCGATAAGTGGTTTTTCAACACTAACACAAGTGCAAAAAGTGGTTTTTCAACACTAACACAAGTGCGAAAAGTGGTTTTTCCACACTAATACAAGTGCAAAAGTGGTTTCCTGCACCAACACAAGTGCGAAAAGTGGTTTTTCAACACTAACACAAGTGTGAAAAGTGGTTTTTCCACACTAATACAAGTGCAAAAGTGGTTTCCTGCACCAACACAAGTGCGAAAAGTGGTTTTTCAACACTAACACAAGTGCGAAAAGTGGTTTTTCAACACTAACACAAGTGCGAAAAGTGGTTTTTCAACACTAACACAAGTGCGAAAAGTGTTTTTTCAACACTAACACAAGTGCGAAAAGTGGTTTTTCAACACTAACACAAGTGCGAAAAGTGGTTTTTCAACACTAACACAAGTGCGAAAAGTGGTTTTTCCACACGAATACAAGTGCAAAAGTGGTTTCCTGCACCAACACAAGTGCGAAAAGTGGTTTTTCAACACTAACACAAGTGCGAAAAGTGGTTTTTCAACACTATCACAAGTGCAAAAAGTGTTTTTCCACACTAATACAAGTGCAAAAGTGGTTTCCTGCACCAACACAAGTGCGAAAAGTGGTTTTTCAACACTAACACAAGTGCGAAAATTGGTTTTTCAACACTAACACAAGTGCGAAAAGTGGTTTTTCAACACTAACACAAGTGCGAAAAGTGTTTTTTCAACACTAACACAAGTGCGAAAAGTGGTTTTTCCACACTATACAAGTGCAAAAGTGGTTTCCTGCACCAACACAAGTGTGAAAAGTGGTTTTTCAACACTAACACAAGTGCGAAAAGTGGTTTTTCAATACTATCACAAGTGCAAAAAGTGGTTTTTCAACACTATCACAAGTGCAAAAAGTGTTTTTTCAACACTATCACAAGTGCAAAAAGTGTTTTTTCCACACTAATACAAGTGCAAATGTGGTTTCCTGCACCAACACAAGTGCGAAAAGTGGTTTTTCAACACTAACACAAGTGCGAAAAGTGGTTTTTCAACACTAACACAAGTGCGAAAAGTGGTTTTTCCACACTAATACAAGTGCAAAAGTGGTTTCGTGCACCAACACAAGTGCGAAAAGTGGTTTTTCAACACTAACACAAGTGCGAAAAGTGGTTTTTCAATAATATCACAAGTGCAAAAAGTGGTTTTTCAACACTATCACAAGTGCAAAAAGTGTTTTTTCAACACTATCACAAGTGCAAAAAGTGATTTTTCCACACTAATACAAGTGCAAATGTGGTTTCCTGCACCAACACAAGTGCGAAAAGTGGTTTTTCAACACTAACACAAGTGCGAAAAGTGGTTTTTCCACACTAATACAAGTGCAAAAGTGGTTTCCTGCACCAACACAAGTGCGAAAACTGGTTTTTCAACACTAACACAAGTGCGAAAAGTGGTTTTTCAACACGAACACAAGTGCGAAAAGTGGTTTTTCCACACTAATACAAGTGCAAAAGTGGTTTCCTGCACCAACACAAGTGCGAAAAGTGGTTTTTCAACACTAACACAAGTGCGAAAAGTGTTTTTTCAACACTATCACAAGTGCAAAAAGTGTTTTTTCCACACTAATACAAGTGCAAAAGTGGTTTCCTGCACCAACACAAGTGCGAAAAGTGGTTTTTCAACACTAACACAAGTGCGAAAAGTGGTTTTTCAACACTAACACAAGTGCGAAAAGTGGTTTTCCACACTAATACAAGTGCAAAAGTGGTTTCCTGCACCAACACAAGTGCGAAAAGTGGTTTTTCAACACTAACATAAGTGCGAAAAGTGGTTTTTCCACACTAATACAAGTGCAAAAGTGGTTTCCTGCACCAACACAAGTGCGAAAAGTGGTTTTTCAACACTAACACAAGTGCGAAAAGTGGTTTTTCAACACGAACACAAGTGCGAAAAGTGGTTTTTCCACACTAATACAAGTGCAAAAGTGGTTTCCTGCACCAACACAAGTGCGAAAAGTGGTTTTTCAACACTAACACAAGTGCGAAAAGTGTTTTTTCAACACTATCACAAGTGCAAAAAGTGTTTTTTCCACACTAATACAAGTGCAAAAGTGGTTTCCTGCACCAACACAAGTGCGAAAAGTGGTTTTTCAACACTAACACAAGTGCGAAAAGTGGTTTATCAACACTAACACAAGTGCGAAAAGTGGTTTTCCACACTAATACAAGTGCAAAAGTGGTTTCCTGCACCAACACAAGTGCGAAAAGTGGTTTTTCAACACTAACATAAGTGCGAAAAGTGGTTTTTCAACACTATCACAAGTGCAAAAAGTGTTTTTTCCACACTAATACAAGTGCAAAAGTGGTTACCTGCACCAACAAAAGTTCGAAAAGTGGTTTTTCAACACTAACACAAGTGCGAAAAGTGTTTTTTCAACACTATCACAAGTGCAAAAATTGTTTTTTCCACACTAATACAAGTGCAAAAGTGGTTTCCTGCACCAACACAAGTGCGAAAAGTGGTTTTTCAACACTAACACAAGTGTGAAAAGTGGTTTTTCCACACTAATACAAGTGCAAAAGTGGTTTCCTGCACCAACACAAGTGCGAAAAGTGGTTTTTCAACACTAACACAAGTGCAAGAAGTGGTTTTTCAACACTATCACCAGTGCAAAAAGTGTTTTTTCCACACTAATACAAGTGCAAAAGTGGTTTCCTGCACCAACACAAGTGCGAAAAGTGTTTTTTCAACACTAACACAAGTGCGAAAAGTGGTTTTTCAACACTAACACAAGTGCGAAAAGTGTTTTTTCCACACTAATACAAGTGCAAAAGTGGTTTCCTGCACCAACACAAGTGCGAAAAGTGGTTTTTCAACACTAACACAAGTGCGAAAAGTGGTTTTTCAACACTAACACAAGTGCGAAAAGTGGTTTTTCAACACTAACACAAGTGCGAAAAGTGGTTTTTCCACACTAATACAAGTGCAAAAGTGGTGTCCTGCACCAACACAAGTGCGAAAAGTGGTTTTTCAACACTAACACAAGTGCGAAAAGTGGTTCTTCAACACTATCACAAGTGCAAAAAGTGTTTTTTCCACACTAATACAAGTGCAAAAGTGGTTTCCTGCACCAACACAAGTGCGAAAAGTGGTTTTTCAACACTAACACAAGTGCGAAAAGTGGTTTTTCCACACTAATACAAGTGCAAAAGTGGTTTCCTGCACCAACACAAGTGCGATAAATGGTTTTTCAACACTAACACAAGTGCGAAAAGTGGTTTTTCAACACTAACACTAGTGCGAAAAGTGGTTCTTCAACACTATCACAAGTGCAAAAAGTGTTTTTTCCACACTAATACAAGTGCAAAAGTGGTTTCCTGCACCAACACAAGTGCGAAAAGTGGTTTTTCCACACGAATACAAGTGCAAAAGTGGTTTCCTGCACCAACACAAGTGCGAAAAGTGGTTTTTCAACACTAACACAAGTGCGAAAAGTGGTTTTTCAACACTAACACAAGTGTGAAAAGTGGTTTTGCCACACTAATACAAGTGCAAAAGTGGTTTCCTGCACCAACACAAGTGCGAAAAGTGGTTTTTCAACACTAACACAAGTGCAAAAAGTGTTTTTTCCACACTAATACAAGTGCAAAAGTGGTTTCCTGCACCAATACAAGTGCGAAAAGTGGTTTTTCAACACTAACACAAGTGCGAAAAGCGTTTTTTCAACACTAACACAAGTGCGAAAAGTGGTTTTCCACACTAATACAAGTGCAAAAGTGGTTTCCTGCACCAACACAAGTGCGAAAAGTGGTTTTTCAACACTAACACAAGTGCGAAAAGTGGTTTTTCAACACTATCACAAGTGCAAAAAGTGTTTTTTCCACACTAATACAAGTGCAAAAGTGGTTTCCTGCACCAACACAAGTGCGATAAGTGGTTTTTCAACACTAACACAAGTGCAAAAAGTGGTTTTTCAACACTAACACAAGTGCGAAAAGTGGTTTTTCCACACTAATACAAGTGCAAAAGTGGTTTCCTGCACCAACACAAGTGCGAAAAGTGGTTTTTCAACACTAACACAAGTGCGAAAAGTGTTTTTTCAACACTAACACAAGTGCGAAAAGTGGTTTTTCAACACTAACACAAGTGCGAAAAGTGGTTTTTCAACACTAACACAAGTGCGAAAAGTGGTTTTTCCACACGAATACAAGTGCAAAAGTGGTTTCCTGCACCAACACAAGTGCGAAAAGTGGTTTTTCAACACTAACACAAGTGCGAAAAGTGGTTTTTCAACACTATCACAAGTGAAAAAAGTGTTTTTCCACACTAATACAAGTGCAAAAGTGGTTTCCTGCACCAACACAAGTGCGAAAAGTGGTTTTTCAACACTAACACAAGTGCGAAAATTGGTTTTTCAACACTAACACAAGTGCGAAAAGTGGTTTTTCAACACTAACACAAGTGCGAAAAGTGTTTTTTCAACACTAACACAAGTGCGAAAAGTGGTTTTTCCACACTATACAAGTGCAAAAGTGGTTTCCTGCACCAACACAAGTGTGAAAAGTGGTTTTTCAACACTAACACAAGTGCGAAAAGTGGTTTTTCAATACTATCACAAGTGCAAAAAGTGGTTTTTCAACACTATCACAAGTGCAAAAAGTGTTTTTTCAACACTATCACAAGTGCAAAAAGTGTTTTTTCCACACTAATACAAGTGCAAATGTGGTTTCCTGCACCAACACAAGTGCGAAAAGTGGTTTTTCAACACTAACACAAGTGCGAAAAGTGGTTTTTCAACACTAACACAAGTGCGAAAAGTGGTTTTTCCACACTAATACAAGTGCAAAAGTGGTTTCGTGCACCAACACAAGTGCGAAAAGTGGTTTTTCAACACTAACACAAGTGCGAAAAGTGGTTTTTCAATAATATCACAAGTGCAAAAAGTGGTTTTTCAACACTATCACAAGTGCAAAAAGTGTTTTTTCAACACTATCACAAGTGCAAAAAGTGATTTTTCCACACTAATACAAGTGCAAATGTGGTTTCCTGCACCAACACAAGTGCGAAAAGTGGTTTTTCAACACTAACACAAGTGCGAAAAGTGGTTTTTCCACACTAATACAAGTGCAAAAGTGGTTTCCTGCACCAACACAAGTGCGAAAACTGGTTTTTCAACACTAACACAAGTGCGAAAAGTGGTTTTTCAACACGAACACAAGTGCGAAAAGTGGTTTTTCCACACTAATACAAGTGCAAAAGTGGTTTCCTGCACCAACACAAGTGCGAAAAGTGGTTTTTCAACACTAACACAAGTGCGAAAAGTGTTTTTTCAACACTATCACAAGTGCAAAAAGTGTTTTTTCCACACTAATACAAGTGCAAAAGTGGTTTCCTGCACCAACACAAGTGCGAAAAGTGGTTTTTCAACACTAACACAAGTGCGAAAAGTGGTTTTTCAACACTAACACAAGTGCGAAAAGTGGTTTTCCACACTAATACAAGTGCAAAAGTGGTTTCCTGCACCAACACAAGTGCGAAAAGTGGTTTTTCAACACTAACATAAGTGCGAAAAGTGGTTTTTCCACACTAATACAAGTGCAAAAGTGGTTTCCTGCACCAACACAAGTGCGAAAAGTGGTTTTTCAACACTAACACAAGTGCGAAAAGTGGTTTTTCAACACGAACACAAGTGCGAAAAGTGGTTTTTCCACACTAATACAAGTGCAAAAGTGGTTTCCTGCACCAACACAAGTGCGAAAAGTGGTTTTTCAACACTAACACAAGTGCGAAAAGTGTTTTTTCAACACTATCACAAGTGCAAAAAGTGTTTTTTCCACACTAATACAAGTGCAAAAGTGGTTTCCTGCACCAACACAAGTGCGAAAAGTGGTTTTTCAACACTAACACAAGTGCGAAAAGTGGTTTATCAACACTAACACAAGTGCGAAAAGTGGTTTTCCACACTAATACAAGTGCAAAAGTGGTTTCCTGCACCAACACAAGTGCGAAAAGTGGTTTTTCAACACTAACATAAGTGCGAAAAGTGGTTTTTCAACACTATCACAAGTGCAAAAAGTGTTTTTTCCACACTAATACAAGTGCAAAAGTGGTTACCTGCACCAACAAAAGTTCGAAAAGTGGTTTTTCAACACTAACACAAGTGCGAAAAGTGTTTTTTCAACACTATCACAAGTGCAAAAATTGTTTTTTCCACACTAATACAAGTGCAAAAGTGGTTTCCTGCACCAACACAAGTGCGAAAAGTGGTTTTTCAACACTAACACAAGTGTGAAAAGTGGTTTTTCCACACTAATACAAGTGCAAAAGTGGTTTCCTGCACCAACACAAGTGCGAAAAGTGGTTTTTCAACACTAACACAAGTGCAAGAAGTGGTTTTTCAACACTATCACCAGTGCAAAAAGTGTTTTTTCCACACTAATACAAGTGCAAAAGTGGTTTCCTGCACCAACACAAGTGCGAAAAGTGTTTTTTCAACACTAACACAAGTGCGAAAAGTGGTTTTTCAACACTAACACAAGTGCGAAAAGTGTTTTTTCCACACTAATACAAGTGCAAAAGTGGTTTCCTGCACCAACACAAGTGCGAAAAGTGGTTTTTCAACACTAACACAAGTGCGAAAAGTGGTTTTTCAACACTAACACAAGTGCGAAAAGTGGTTTTTCAACACTAACACAAGTGCGAAAAGTGGTTTTTCCACACTAATACAAGTGCAAAAGTGGTGTCCTGCACCAACACAAGTGCGAAAAGTGGTTTTTCAACACTAACACAAGTGCGAAAAGTGGTTCTTCAACACTATCACAAGTGCAAAAAGTGTTTTTTCCACACTAATACAAGTGCAAAAGTGGTTTCCTGCACCAACACAAGTGCGAAAAGTGGTTTTTCAACACTAACACAAGTGCGAAAAGTGGTTTTTCCACACTAATACAAGTGCAAAAGTGGTTTCCTGCACCAACACAAGTGCGATAAATGGTTTTTCAACACTAACACAAGTGCGAAAAGTGGTTTTTCAACACTAACACTAGTGCGAAAAGTGGTTCTTCAACACTATCACAAGTGCAAAAAGTGTTTTTTCCACACTAATACAAGTGCAAAAGTGGTTTCCTGCACCAACACAAGTGCGAAAAGTGGTTTTTCCACACGAATACAAGTGCAAAAGTGGTTTCCTGCACCAACACAAGTGCGAAAAGTGGTTTTTCAACACTAACACAAGTGCGAAAAGTGGTTTTTCAACACTAACACAAGTGTGAAAAGTGGTTTTGCCACACTAATACAAGTGCAAAAGTGGTTTCCTGCACCAACACAAGTGCGAAAAGTGGTTTTTCAACACTAACACAAGTGCAAAAAGTGTTTTTTCCACACTAATACAAGTGCAAAAGTGGTTTCCTGCACCAATACAAGTGCGAAAAGTGGTTTTTCAACACTAACACAAGTGCGAAAAGCGTTTTTTCAACACTAACACAAGTGCGAAAAGTGGTTTTCCACACTAATACAAGTGCAAAAGTGGTTTCCTGCACCAACACAAGTGCGAAAAGTGGTTTTTCAACACTAACACAAGTGCGAAAAGTGGTTTTTCAACACTATCACAAGTGCAAAAAGTGTTTTTTCCACACTAATACAAGTGCAAAAGTGGTTTCCTGCACCAACACAAGTGCGATAAGTGGTTTTTCAACACTAACACAAGTGCAAAAAGTGGTTTTTCAACACTAACACAAGTGCGAAAAGTGGTTTTTCCACACTAATACAAGTGCAAAAGTGGTTTCCTGCACCAACACAAGTGCGAAAAGTGGTTTTTCAACACTAACACAAGTGTGAAAAGTGGTTTTTCCACACTAATACAAGTGCAAAAGTGGTTTCCTGCACCAACACAAGTGCGAAAAGTGGTTTTTCAACACTAACACAAGTGCGAAAAGTGGTTTTTCAACACTAACACAAGTGCGAAAAGTGGTTTTTCAACACTAACACAAGTGCGAAAAGTGTTTTTTCAACACTAACACAAGTGCGAAAAGTGGTTTTTCAACACTAACACAAGTGCGAAAAGTGGTTTTTCAACACTAACACAAGTGCGAAAAGTGGTTTTTCCACACGAATACAAGTGCAAAAGTGGTTTCCTGCACCAACACAAGTGCGAAAAGTGGTTTTTCAACACTAACACAAGTGCGAAAAGTGGTTTTTCAACACTATCACAAGTGCAAAAAGTGTTTTTCCACACTAATACAAGTGCAAAAGTGGTTTCCTGCACCAACACAAGTGCGAAAAGTGGTTTTTCAACACTAACACAAGTGCGAAAATTGGTTTTTCAACACTAACACAAGTGCGAAAAGTGGTTTTTCAACACTAACACAAGTGCGAAAAGTGTTTTTTCAACACTAACACAAGTGCGAAAAGTGGTTTTTCCACACTATACAAGTGCAAAAGTGGTTTCCTGCACCAACACAAGTGTGAAAAGTGGTTTTTCAACACTAACACAAGTGCGAAAAGTGGTTTTTCAATACTATCACAAGTGCAAAAAGTGGTTTTTCAACACTATCACAAGTGCAAAAAGTGTTTTTTCAACACTATCACAAGTGCAAAAAGTGTTTTTTCCACACTAATACAAGTGCAAATGTGGTTTCCTGCACCAACACAAGTGCGAAAAGTGGTTTTTCAACACTAACACAAGTGCGAAAAGTGGTTTTTCAACACTAACACAAGTGCGAAAAGTGGTTTTTCCACACTAATACAAGTGCAAAAGTGGTTTCGTGCACCAACACAAGTGCGAAAAGTGGTTTTTCAACACTAACACAAGTGCGAAAAGTGGTTTTTCAATAATATCACAAGTGCAAAAAGTGGTTTTTCAACACTATCACAAGTGCAAAAAGTGTTTTTTCAACACTATCACAAGTGCAAAAAGTGATTTTTCCACACTAATACAAGTGCAAATGTGGTTTCCTGCACCAACACAAGTGCGAAAAGTGGTTTTTCAACACTAACACAAGTGCGAAAAGTGGTTTTTCCACACTAATACAAGTGCAAAAGTGGTTTCCTGCACCAACACAAGTGCGAAAACTGGTTTTTCAACACTAACACAAGTGCGAAAAGTGGTTTTTCAACACGAACACAAGTGCGAAAAGTGGTTTTTCCACACTAATACAAGTGCAAAAGTGGTTTCCTGCACCAACACAAGTGCGAAAAGTGGTTTTTCAACACTAACACAAGTGCGAAAAGTGTTTTTTCAACACTATCACAAGTGCAAAAAGTGTTTTTTCCACACTAATACAAGTGCAAAAGTGGTTTCCTGCACCAACACAAGTGCGAAAAGTGGTTTTTCAACACTAACACAAGTGCGAAAAGTGGTTTTTCAACACTAACACAAGTGCGAAAAGTGGTTTTCCACACTAATACAAGTGCAAAAGTGGTTTCCTGCACCAACACAAGTGCGAAAAGTGGTTTTTCAACACTAACATAAGTGCGAAAAGTGGTTTTTCCACACTAATACAAGTGCAAAAGTGGTTTCCTGCACCAACACAAGTGCGAAAAGTGGTTTTTCAACACTAACACAAGTGCGAAAAGTGGTTTTTCAACACGAACACAAGTGCGAAAAGTGGTTTTTCCACACTAATACAAGTGCAAAAGTGGTTTCCTGCACCAACACAAGTGCGAAAAGTGGTTTTTCAACACTAACACAAGTGCGAAAAGTGTTTTTTCAACACTATCACAAGTGCAAAAAGTGTTTTTTCCACACTAATACAAGTGCAAAAGTGGTTTCCTGCACCAACACAAGTGCGAAAAGTGGTTTTTCAACACTAACACAAGTGCGAAAAGTGGTTTATCAACACTAACACAAGTGCGAAAAGTGGTTTTCCACACTAATACAAGTGCAAAAGTGGTTTCCTGCACCAACACAAGTGCGAAAAGTGGTTTTTCAACACTAACATAAGTGCGAAAAGTGGTTTTTCAACACTATCACAAGTGCAAAAAGTGTTTTTTCCACACTAATACAAGTGCAAAAGTGGTTACCTGCACCAACAAAAGTTCGAAAAGTGGTTTTTCAACACTAACACAAGTGCGAAAAGTGTTTTTTCAACACTATCACAAGTGCAAAAATTGTTTTTTCCACACTAATACAAGTGCAAAAGTGGTTTCCTGCACCAACACAAGTGCGAAAAGTGGTTTTTCAACACTAACACAAGTGTGAAAAGTGGTTTTTCCACACTAATACAAGTGCAAAAGTGGTTTCCTGCACCAACACAAGTGCGAAAAGTGGTTTTTCAACACTAACACAAGTGCGAAAAGTGGTTTTTCAACACTATCACAAGTGCAAAAAGTGTTTTTTCCACACTAATGCAAGGGCAAAAGTGGTTTCCTGCACCAACACAAGTGCGAAAAGTGGTTTTTCAACACTAACACAAGTGCGAAAAGTGGTTTTTCAACACTAACACAAGTGCGAAAAGTGTTTTTTCAACACTAACACAAGTGCGAAAAGTGGTTTTTCCACACTAATACAAGTGCAAAAGTGGTTTCCTGCACCAACACAAGTGCGAAAAGTGGTTTTTCAACACTAACACAAGTGTGAAAAGTGGTTTTTCAATACTATCACAAGTGCAAAAAGTGGTTTTTCAACACTATCACAAGTGCAAAAAGTGTTTTTTCCACACTAATACAAGTGCAAAAGTGGTTTCCTGCACCAACACAAGTGCGAAAGTGGTTTTTCAACACTAACACAAGTGCGAAAAGTGGTTTTTCAACACTAACACAAGTGCGAAAAGTGGTTTTTCAACACTAACACAAGTGCGAAAAGTGGTTTTTCAACACTAACACAAGTGCGAAAAGTGGTTTTTCAACACTAACACAAGTGCGAAAAGTGTTTTTTCAACACTAACACAAGTGCGAAAAGTGGTTTTTCCACACTAATACAAGTGCAAAAGTGGTTTCCTGCACCAACACAAGTGCGAAAAGTGGTTTTTCAACACTAACACAAGTGCGAAAAGTGGTTTTTCAACACTATCACAAGTGCAAAAAGTGTTTTTTCCACACTAATACAAGTGCAAAAGTGGTTTCCTGCACCAACACAAGTGCGAAAAGTGTTTTTTCAACACTAACACAAGTGCGAAAAGTGGTTTTTCAACACTAACACAAGTGCGAAAAGTGTTTTTTCCACATTAATACAAGTGCAAAAGTGGTTTCCTGCACCAACACAAGTGCGAAAAGTGGTTTTTCAACACCAACACTAGTGCGAAAAGTGGTTTTTCAACACCAACACAAGTGCGAAAAGTGGTTTTTCAACACAAACACAAGTGTGAAAAGTCGTTTTTCAATACTATCACAAGTGCAAAAAGTGGTTTTTCAACACTATCACAAGTGCAAAAAGTGTTTTTTCCACACTAATACAAGTGCAAATGTGGTTTCCTGCACCAACACAAGTGCGAAAAGTGGTTTTTCAACACTAACACAAGTGCGAAAAGTGGAATTTCAACACTAACACAAGTGCGAAAAGTGGTTTTTCCACACTAATACAAGTGCAAAAGTGGTTTCCTGCACCAACACAAGTGCGAAAAGTGGTTTTTCAACACTAACACAAGTGCAAGAAGTGGTTTTTCAACACTATCACCAGTGCAAAAAGTGTTTTTTCCACACTAATACAAGTGCAAAAGTGGTTTCCTGCACCAACACAAGTGCGAAAAGTGTTTTTTCAACACTAACACAAGTGCGAAAAGTGGTTTTTCAACACTAACACAAGTGCGAAAAGTGTTTTTTCCACACTAATACAAGTGCAAAAGTGGTTTCCTGCACCAACACAAGTGCGAAAAGTGGTTTTTCAACACTAACACAAGTGCGAAAAGTGGTTTTTCAACACTAACACAAGTGCGAAAAGTGGTTTTTCAACACTAACACAAGTGCGAAAAGTGGTTTTTCCACACTAATACAAGTGCAAAAGTGGTGTCCTGCACCAACACAAGTGCGAAAAGTGGTTTTTCAACACTAACACAAGTGCGAAAAGTGGTTCTTCAACACTATCACAAGTGCAAAAAGTGTTTTTTCCACACTAATACAAGTGCAAAAGTGGTTTCCTGCACCAACACAAGTGCGAAAAGTGGTTTTTCAACACTAACACAAGTGCGAAAAGTGGTTTTTCCACACTAATACAAGTGCAAAAGTGGTTTCCTGCACCAACACAAGTGCGAAAAATGGTTTTTCAACACTAACACAAGTGCGAAAAGTGGTTTTTCAACACTAACACTAGTGCGAAAAGTGGTTCTTCAACACTATCACAAGTGCAAAAAGTGTTTTTTCCACACTAATACAAGTGCAAAAGTGGTTTCCTGCACCAACACAAGTGCGAAAAGTGGTTTTTCCACACGAATACAAGTGCAAAAGTGGTTTCCTGCACCAACACAAGTGCGAAAAGTGGTTTTTCAACACTAACACAAGTGCGAAAAGTGGTTTTTCAACACTAACACAAGTGCGAAAAGTGGTTTTTCCACACTAATACAAGTGCAAAAGTGGTTTGCTGCACCAACACAAGTGCGAAAAATGGTTTTTCAACACTAACACAAGTGCGAAAAGTGGTTTTTCAACACTAACACAAGTGCGAAAAGTGGTTCTTCAACACTATCACAAGTGCAAAAAGTGTTTTTTCCACACTAATACAAGTGCAAAAGTGGTTTCCTGCACCAACACAAGTGCGAAAAGTGGTTTTTCCACACGAATACAAGTGCAAAAGTAGTTTCCTGCACCAACACAAGTGCGAAAAGTGGTTTTTCAACACTAACACAAGTGCGAAAAGTGGTTTTTCAACACTAACACAAGTGCGAAAAGTGGTTTTTCCACACTAATACAAGTGCAAAAGTGGTTTCCTGCACCAACACAAGTGCGAAAAGTGGTTTTTCAACACTAACACAAGTGCGAAAAGTGTTTTTTCAACACTATCACAAGTGCAAAAAGTGTTTTTTCCACACTAATACAAGTGCAAAAGTGGTTTCCTGCACCAACACAAGTGCGAAAAGTGGTTTTTCAACACTAACACAAGTGCGAAAAGTGGTTTTTCAACACTAACACAAGTGCGAAAAGTGGTTTTCCACACTAATACAAGTGCAAAAGTGGTTTCCTGCACCAACACAAGTGCGAAAAGTGGTTTTTCAACACTAACACAAGTGCGAAAAGTGGTTTTTCAACACTATCACAAGTGCAAAAAGTGTTTTTGCCACACTAATACAAGTGCAAAAGTGGTTTCCTGCACCAACACAAGTGCGAAAAGTGGTTTTTCAACACTAACACAAGTGCGAAAAGTGGTTTTTCCACACTAATACAAGTGCAAAAGTGGTTTCCTGCACCAACACAAGTGCGAAAAATGGTTTTTCAACACTAACACAAGTGCGAAAAGTGGTTTTTCAACACTAACACTAGTGCGAAAAGTGGTTCTTCAACACTATCACAAGTGCAAAAAGTGTTTTTTCCACACTAATACAAGTGCAAAAGTGGTTTCCTGCACCAACACAAGTGCGAAAAGTGGTTTTTCCACACGAATACAAGTGCAAAAGTGGTTTCCTGCACCAACACAAGTGCGAAAAGTGGTTTTTCAACACTAACACAAGTGCGAAAAGTGGTTTTTCAACACTAACACAAGTGCGAAAAGTGGTTTTTCCACACTAATACAAGTGCAAAAGTGGTTTGCTGCACCAACACAAGTGCGAAAAATGGTTTTTCAACACTAACACAAGTGCGAAAAGTGGTTTTTCAACACTAACACAAGTGCGAAAAGTGGTTCTTCAACACTATCACAAGTGCAAAAAGTGTTTTTTCCACACTAATACAAGTGCAAAAGTGGTTTCCTGCACCAACACAAGTGCGAAAAGTGGTTTTTCCACACGAATACAAGTGCAAAAGTAGTTTCCTGCACCAACACAAGTGCGAAAAGTGGTTTTTCAACACTAACACAAGTGCGAAAAGTGGTTTTTCAACACTAACACAAGTGCGAAAAGTGGTTTTTCCACACTAATACAAGTGCAAAAGTGGTTTCCTGCACCAACACAAGTGCGAAAAGTGGTTTTTCAACACTAACACAAGTGCGAAAAGTGTTTTTTCAACACTATCACAAGTGCAAAAAGTGTTTTTTCCACACTAATACAAGTGCAAAAGTGGTTTCCTGCACCAACACAAGTGCGAAAAGTGGTTTTTCAACACTAACACAAGTGCGAAAAGTGGTTTTTCAACACTAACACAAGTGCGAAAAGTGGTTTTCCACACTAATACAAGTGCAAAAGTGGTTTCCTGCACCAACACAAGTGCGAAAAGTGGTTTTTCAACACTAACACAAGTGCGAAAAGTGGTTTTTCAACACTATCACAAGTGCAAAAAGTGTTTTTGCCACACTAATACAAGTGCAAAAGTGGTTTCCTGCACCAACACAAGTGCGAAAAGTGGTTTTTCAACACTAACACAAGTGCGAAAAGTGGTTTTTCCACACTAATACAAGTGCAAAAGTGGTTTCCTGCACCAACACAAGTGCGAAAAATGGTTTTTCAACACTAACACAAGTGCGAAAAGTGGTTTTTCAACACTAACACAAGTGCGAAAAGTGGTTCTTCAACACTATCACAAGTGCAAAAAGTGTTTTTTCCACACTAATGCAAGTGCAAAAGTGGTTTCCTGCACCAACACAAGTGCGAAAAGTGGTTTTTCCACACGAATACAAGTGCAAAAGTGGTTTCCTGCACCAACACAAGTGCGAAAAGTGGTTTTTCAACACTAACACAAGTGCGAAAAGTGGTTTTTCAACACTAACACAAGTGCGAAAAGTGGTTTTTCCACACTAATACAAGTGCAAAAGTGGTTTCCTGCACCAACACAAGTGCGAAAAATGGTTTTTCAACACTAACACAAGTGCGAAAAGTGGTTTTTCAACACTAACACAAGTGTGAAAAGTGGTTCTTCAACACTATCACAAGTGCAAAAAGTGTTTTTTCCACACTAATATAAGTGCAAAAGTGGTTTCCTGCACCAACACAAGTGCGAAAAGTGGTTTTTTCCACACGAATACAAGTGCAAAAGTGGTTTCCTGCACCAACACAAGTGCGAAAAGTGGTTTTTCAACACTAACACAAGTGCGAAAAGTGGTTTTTCAACACTAACACAAGTGCGAAAAGTGGTTTTTCCACACTAATACAAGTGCAAAAGTGGTTTCCTGCACCAACACAAGTGCGAAAAGTGGTTTTTCAACACTAACACAAGTGCGAAAAGTGTTTTTTCCACACTAATACAAGTGCAAAAGTGGTTTCCTGCACCAACACAAGTGCGAAAAGTGGTTTTTCAACACTATCACAAGTGCAAAAAGTGTTTTTTCCACACTAATACAAGTGCAAAAGTGGTTTCCTGCACCAACACAAGTGCGAAAAGTGGTTTTTCAACACTAACACAAGTGCGAAAAGTGGTTTTTCAACACTAACACAAGTGCGAAAAAGTGGTTTTCCAGACTAATACAAGTGCAAAAGTGGTTTCCTGCACCAACACAAGTGCGAAAAGTGGTTTTTCAACACTAACACAAGTGCGAAAAGTGGTTTTTCAACACTATCACAATTGCAAAAAGTGTTTTTTCCACACTAATACAAGTGCAAAAGTGGTTTCCTGCACCAACACAAGTGCGATAAGTGGTTTTTCAACACTAACACAAGTGCAAAAAGTGGTTTTTCAACACTAACACAAGTGCGAAAAGTGGTTTTTCCACACTAATACAAGTGCAAAAGTGGTTTCCTGCACCAACAAAAGTTCGAAAAGTGGTTTTTCAACACTAACACAAGTGCGAAAAGTGGTTTTTCAACACTATCACAAGTGCAAAAAGTGTTTTTTCCACACTAATACAAGTGCAAAAGTGGTTTCCTGCACCAACACAAGTGCGAAAAGTGGTTTTTCAACACTAACACAAGTGTGAAAAGTGGTTTTTCCACACTAATACAAGTGCAAAAGTGGTTTCCTGCACCAACACAAGTGCGAAAAGTGGTTTTTCAACACTAACACAAGTGCGAAAAGTGGTTTTTCAACACTATCACAAGTGCAAAAAGTGTTTTTTCCACACTAATGCAAGTGCAAAAGTGGTTTCCTGCACCAACACAAGTGCGAAAAGTGGTTTTTCAACACTAACACAAGTGCGAAAAGTGGTTTTTCAACACTAACACAAGTGCGAAAAGTGGTTTTTCCACACGAATACAAGTGCAAAAGTGGTTTCCTGCACCAACACAAGTGCGAAAAGTGGGTTTTCAACACTAACACAAGTGCGAAAAGTGGTTTTTCAACACTATCACAAGTGCAAAAAGTGTTTTTCCACACTAATACAAGTGCAAAAGTGGTTTCCTGCACCAACACAAGTGCGAAAAGTGGTTTTTCAACACTAACACAAGTGCGAAAAGTGGTTTTTCAACACTAACACAAGTGCGAAAAGTGGTTTTTCAAAACGAACACAAGTGCGAGAAGTGTTTTTTCAACACTAACACAAGTGCGAAAAGTGGTTTTTCCACACTAATACAAGTGCAAAAGTGGTTTCCTGCACCAACACAAGTGCGAAAAGTGGTTTTTCAACACTAACACAAGTGCGAAAAGTGGTTTTTCAATTCTATCACAAGTGCAAAAAGTGGTTTTTCAACACTATCACAAGTGCAAAAAGTGTTTTTTCCACACTAATACAAGTGCAAAAGTGGTTTCCTGCACCAACACAAGTGCGAAAAGTGGTTTTTCAACACTAACACAAGTGCGAAAAGTGGTTTTTCAACACTATCACAAGTGCAAAAAGTGTTTTTTCCACACTAATACAAGTGCAAATGTGGTTTCCTGCACCAACACAAGTGCGAAAAGTGGTTTTTCAACACTAACACAAGTGCGAAAAGTGGTTTTTCAACACTAACACAAGTGCGAAAAGTGGTTTTTCAACACTAACACAAGTGCGAAAAGTGGTTTTTCCACACTAATACAAGTGCAAAAGTGGTTTCCTGCACCAACACAAGTGCGAAAAGTGGTTTTTCAACACTAACACAAGTGCGAAAAGTGGTTTTTCAACACTATCACAAGTGCAAAAAGTGTTTTTTCCACACTAATACAAGTGCAAAAGTGGTTTCCTGCACCAACACAAGAGGGAAAAGTGTTTTTTCAACACAAACACAAGTGCGAAAAGTGGGTTTTCAACACTAACACAAGTGCGAAAAGTGTTTTTTCCACACTAATACAAGTGCAAAAGTGGTTTCCTGCACCAACACAAGTGCGAAAAGTGGTTTTTCAACACCAACACAAGTGCGAAAAGTGTTTTTTCAACACTAACACAAGTGCGAAAGTGGTTTTTCAATACTATCACAAGTGCAAAAAGTGGTTTTTCAACACTATCACAAGTGCAAAAAGTGTTTTTTCCACACTAATACAAGTGCAAAAGTGGTTTCCTGCACCAACACAAGTGCGAAAAGTGTTTTTTCAACACTAACACAAGTGCGAAAAGTGGTTTTTCAACACCAACACAAGTGCGAAAAGTGGTTTTTCAACACTAACACAAGTGCGAAAAGTGGTTTTTCAATACTATCACAAGGGCAAAAAGTGGTTTTTCAACACTATCACAAGTGCAAAAAGTGTTTTTTCCACACTAATACAAGTGCAAAAGTGGTTTCCTGCACCAACACAAGTGCGAAAAGTGGTTTTTCAACACTAACACAAGTGCGAAAAGTGGTTTATCAACACTATCACAAGTGCAAAAAGTGTTTTTTCCACACTAATACAAGTGCAAATGTGGTTTCCTGCACCAACACAAGTGCGAAAAGTGGTTTTTCAACACTAACACAAGTGCGAAAAGTGGAATTTCAACACTAACACAAGTGGGAAAAGTGGTTTTTCCACACTAATACAAGTGCAAAAGTGGTTTCCTGCACCAACACAGGTGCGAAAAGTGGTTTTTCAACACTAACACAAGTGCGAGAAGTGGTTTTTCAACACTATCACAAGTGCAAAAAGTGTTTTTTCCAAACTAATACAAGTGCAAAAGTGGTTTCCTGCACCAACACAAGTGCGAAAAGTGTTTTTTCAACACTAACACAAGTGCGAAAAGTGGTTTTTCAACACTATCACAAGTGCGAAAAGTGTTTTTTCCACACTAATACAAGTGCAAAAGTGGTTTCCTGCACCAACACAAGTGCGATAAGTGGTTTTTCAACACTAACACAAGTGCGAAAATCGGTTTTTCAACACTAACACAAGTGCGAAAAGTGGTTTTTCAACACTAACACAAGTGCGAAAAGTGGTTTTTCCACACTAATACAAGTGCAAAAGTGGTGTCCTGCACCAACACAAGTGCGAAAAGTGGTTTTTCAACACTAACACAAGTGCGAAAAGTGGTTCTTCAACACTATCACAAGTGCAAAAAGTGTTTTTTCCACACTAATACAAGTGCAAAAGTGGTTTCCTGCACCAACACCAGTGCGAAAAGTGGTTTTTCAACACTAACACAAGTGTGAAAAGTGGTTTTTCCACACTAATACAAGTGCAAAAGTGGTTTCCTGCACCAACACAAGTGCGAAAAATGGTTTTTCAACACTAACACAAGTGCGAAAAGTGGTTTTTCAACACTAACACAAGTGCGAAAAGTGGTTCTTCAACACTATCACAAGTGCAAAAAGTGTTTTTTCCACACTAATACAAGTGCAAAAGTGGTTTCCTGCACCAACACAAGTGCGAAAAGTGGTTTTTCCACACGAATACAAGTGCAAAAGTGGTTTCCTGCACCAACACAAGTGCGAAAAGTGGTTTTTCAACACTAACACAAGTGCGAAAAGTGGTTTTTCAACACTAACACAAGTGCGAAAAGTGGTTTTTCCACACTAATACAAGTGCAAAAGTGGTTTCCTGCACCAACACAAGTGCGAAAAATGGTTTTTCAACACTAACACAAGTGCGAAAAGAGGTTTTTCAACACTAACACAAGTGCGAAAAGTGGTTCTTCAACACTATCACAAGTGCAAAAAGTGTTTTTTCCACACTAATACAAGTGCAAAAGTGGTTTCCTGCACCAACACAAGTGCGAAAAGTGGTTTTTCAACACTAACACAAGTGCGAAAAGTGGTTTTTCAACACTAACACCAGTGCGAAAAGTGGTTTTTCCACACTAATACAAGTGCAAAAGTGGTTTCCTGCACCAACACAAGTGCGAAAAGTGGTTTTTCAACACTAACACAAGTGCGAAAAGTGTTTTTTCAACACTATCACAAGTGCAAAAAGTGTTTTTTCCACACTAATACAAGTGCAAAAGTGGTTTCCTGCACCAACACAAGTGCGAAAAGTGGTTTTTCAACACTAACACAAGTGCGAAAAGTGGTTTTTCAACACTAACACAAGTGCGAAAAGTGGTTTTCCACACTAATACAAGTGCAAAAGTGGTTTCCTGCACCAACACAAGTGCGAAAAGTGGTTTTTCAACACTAACACAAGTGCGAAAAGTGGTTTTTCAACACTATCACAAGTGCAAAAAGTGTTTTTTCCACATTAATACAAGTGCAAAAGTGGTTTCCTGCACCAACACAAGTGCGATAAGTGGTTTTTCAACACTAACACAAGTGCGAAAAGTGGTTTTTCCACACTAATACAAGTGCAAAAGTGGTTTCCTGCACCAACACAAGTGCGAAAAGTGGTTTTTCAACACTAACACAAGTGCGAAAAGTGGTTTTTCAACACTAACACAAGTGTGAAAAGTGGTTTTTCCACACTAATACAAGTGCAAAAGTGGTTTCCTGCACCAACACATGTGCGAAAAGTGGTTTTTCAACACTAACACAAGTGCGAAAAGTGGTTTTTCAACACTATCACAAGTGCAAAAAGTGTTTTTTCCACACTAATGCAAGTGCAAAAGTGGTTTCCTGCACCAACACAAGTGCGAAAAGTGGTTTTTCAACACTAACACAAGTGCAAAAAGTGGTTTTTCAACACTAACACAAGTGCGAAAAGTGGTTTTTCCACACGAATACAAGTGCAAAAGTGGTTTCCTGCACCAACACAAGTGCGAAAAGTGGTTTTTCAACACTAACACAAGTGCGAAAAGTGGTTTTTCCACACTAATACAAGTGCAAAAGTGGTTTCCTGCACCAACACAAGTGCGAAAAGTGGTTTTTCAACACTAACACAAGTGCGAAAAGTGTTTTTTCAACACTATCACAAGTGCAAAAAGTGTTTTTTCCACACTAATACAAGTGCAAAAGTGGTTTCCTGCACCAACACAAGTGCGAAAAGTGGTTTTTCAACACTAACACAAGTGCGAAAAGTGGTTTTTCAACACTAACAGAAGTGCGAAAAGTGGTTTTCCACACTAATACAAGTGCAAAAGTGGTTTCCTGCACCAACACAAGTGCGAAAAGTGGTTTTTCAACACTATCACAAGTGCAAAAAGTGTTTTTTCCACACTAATACAAGTGCAAAAGTGGTTTCCTGCACCAACACAAGTGCGATAAGTGGTTTTTCAACACTAACACAAGTGCGAAAAGTGGTTTTTCCACACTAATACAAGTGCAAAAGTGGTTTCCTGCACCAACACAAGTGCGAAAAGTGGTTTTTCAACACTAACACAAGTGCGAAAAGTGGTTTTTCAACACTAACACAAGTGTGAAAAGTGGTTTTTCCACACTAATACAAGTGCAAAAGTGGTTTCCTGCACCAACACAAGTGCGAAAAGTGGTTTTTCAACACTAACACAAGTGCGAAAAGTGGTTTTTCAACACTATCACAAGTGCAAAAATTGTTTTTTCCACACTAATGCAAGTGCAAAAGTGGTTTCCTGCACCAACACAAGTGCGAAAAGTGGTTTTTCAACACTAACACAAGTGCAAAAAGTGGTTTTTCAACACTAACACAAGTGCGAAAAGTGGTTTTTCCACACGAATACAAGTGCAAAAGTGGTTTCCTGCACCAACACAAGTGCGAAAAGTGGTTTTTCAACACTATCACAAGTGCAAAAAGTGTTTTTCCACACTACTACAAGTGCAAAAGTGGTTTCCTGCACCAACACAAGTGCGAAAAGTGGTTTTTCAACACTAACACAAGTGCGAAAAGTGTTTTTTCAACACTAACACAAGTGCGAAAAGTGGTTTTTCAACACTAACACAAGTGCGAAAAGTGTTTTTTCAACACTAACACAAGTGCGAAAAGTGGTTTTTCCACACTAATACAAGTGCAAAAGTGGTTTCCTGCACCAACACAAGTGCGAAAAGTGGTTTTTCAACACTAACACAAGTGCGAAAAGTGGTTTTTCAATACTATCACAAGTGCAAAAAGTGGTTTTTCAACACTATCACAAGTGCAAAAAGTGTTTTTCCACACTAATACAAGTGCAAAAGTGGTTTACTGCAGCAACACAAGTGCGAAAAGTGGTTTTTCAACACTAACACAAGTGCGAAAAGTGGTTTTTCAACACTATCACAAGTGCAAAAAGTGTTTTTTCCACACTAATACAAGTGCAAATGTGGTTTCCTGCACCAACACAAGTGCGAAAAGTGGTTTTTCAACACTAACACAAGTGCGAAAAGTGGTTTTTCAACACTAACACAAGTGCGAAAAGTGGTTTTTCCAAACTAATACAAGTGCAAAAGTGGTTTCCTGCACCAACACAAGTGCGAAAAGTGGTTTTTCAACACTAACACAAGTGCGAAAAGTGGTTTTTCAACACTATCACAAGTGCAAAAAGTGTTTTTTCCACACTAATACAAGTGCAAAAGTGGTTTCCTGCACCAACACAAGTGCGAAAAGTGTTTTTTCAACACTAACACAAGTGCGAAAAGTGGTTTTTCAACACGAACACAAGTGCGAAAAGTGTTTTTTCCACACTAATACAAGTGCAAAAGTGGTTTCCTGCACCAACACAAGTGCGAAAAGTGGTTTTTCAACACCAACACAAGTGCGAAAAGTGGTTTTTCAACACTAACACAAGAGCGAAAAGTGGTTTTTCAATACTATCACAAGTGCAAAAAGTGGTTTTTCAACACTAACACAAGTGCGAAAAGTGGTTCTTCAACACTATCACAAGTGCAAAAAGTGTTTTTTCCACACTAATACAAGTGCAAAAGTGGTTTCCTGCACCAACACAAGTGCGAAAAGTGGTTTTTCAACACTAACACAAGTGCGAAAAGTTGTTTTTCAACACTAACACAAGTGCGAAAAGTGGTTTTTCCACACTAATACAAGTGCAAAAGTGGTTTACTGCACCAACACAAGTGCGAAAAGTGGTTTTTCAACACTAACACAAGTGCGAAAAGTGTTTTTTCAACACTATCACAAGTGCAAAAAGTGTTTTTTCCACACTAATACAAGTGCAAAAGTGGTTTCCTGCACCAACACAAGTGCGAAAAGTGGTTTTTCAACACTAACACAAGTGCGAAAAGTGGTTTTTCAACACTAACACAAGTGCGAAAAGTGGTTTTCCACACTAATACAAGTGCAAAAGTGGTTTCCTGCACCAACACAAGTGCGAAAAGTGGTTTTTCAACACTAACACAAGTGCGAAAAGTGGTTTTTCAACACTATCACAAGTGCAAAAAGTGATTTTTCCACACTAATACAAGTGCAAAAGTGGTTTCCTGCACCAACACAAGTGCGATAAGTGGTTTTTCAACACTAACACAAGTGCGAAAAGTGGTTTTTCCACACTAATACAAGTGCAAAAGTGGTTTCCTGCACCAACACAAGTGCGAAAAGTGGTTTTTCAACACTAACACAAGTGCGAAAAGTGGTTTTTCAACACTAACACAAGTGTGAAAAGTGGTTTTTCCACACTAATACAAGTGCAAAAGTGGTTTCCTGCACCAACACATGTGCGAAAAGTGGTTTTTCAACACTAACACAAGTGCGAAAAGTGGTTTTTCAACACTATCACAAGTGCAAAAAGTGTTTTTTCCACACTAATGCAAGTGCAAAAGTGGTTTCCTGCACCAACACAAGTGCGAAAAGTGGTTTTTCAACACTAACACAAGTGCAAAAAGTGGTTTTTCAACACTAACACAAGTGCGAAAAGTGGTTTTTCCACACGAATACAAGTGCAAAAGTGGTTTCCTGCACCAACACAAGTGCGAAAAGTGGTTTTTCAACACTAACACAAGTGCGAAAAGTGGTTTTTCCACACTAATACAAGTGCAAAAGTGGTTTCCTGCACCAACACAAGTGCGAAAAGTGGTTTTTCAACACTAACACAAGTGCGAAAAGTGTTTTTTCAACACTATCACAAGTGCAAAAAGTATTTTTTCCACACTAATACAAGTGCAAAAGTGGTTTCCTGCACCAACACAAGTGCGAAAAGTGGTTTTTCAACACTAACACAAGTGCGAAAAGTGGTTTTTCAACACTAACACAAGTGCGAAAAGTGGTTTTCCACACTAATACAAGTGCAAAAGTGGTTTCCTGCACCAACACAAGTGCGAAAAGTGGTTTTTCAACACTATCACAAGTGCAAAAAGTGTTTTTTCCACACTAATACAAGTGCAAAAGTGGTTTCCTGCACCAACACAAGTGCGAAAAGTGTTTTTTCAACACTAACACAAGTGCGAAAGTGGTTTTTCAATACTATCACAAGTGCAAAAAGTGGTTTTTCAACACTAACACAAGTGCAAAAAGTGTTTTTTCCACACTAATACAAGTGCAAAAGTGGTTTCCTGCACCAACACAAGTGCGAAAAGTGTTTTTTCAACACTAACACAAGTGCGAAAAGTGGTTTTTCAACACCAACACAAGTGCGAAAAGTGGTTTTTCAACACTAACACAAGTGCGAAAAGTGGTTTTTCAATACTATCACAAGGGCAAAAAGTGGTTTTTCAACACTATCACAAGTGCAAAAAGTGTTTTTTCCACACTAATACAAGTGCAAAAGTGGTTTCCTGCACCAACACAAGTGCGAAAAGTGGTTTTTCAACACTAACACAAGTGCGAAAAGTGGTTTATCAACACTATCACAAGTGCAAAAAGTGTTTTTTCCACACTAATACAAGTGCAAATGTGGTTTCCTGCACCAACACAAGTGCGAAAAGTGGTTTTTCAACACTAACACAAGTGCGAAAAGTGGAATTTCAACACTAACACAAGTGGGAAAAGTGGTTTTTCCACACTAATACAAGTGCAAAAGTGGTTTCCTGCACCAACACAGGTGCGAAAAGTGGTTTTTCAACACTAACACAAGTGCGAGAAGTGGTTTTTCAACACTATCACAAGTGCAAAAAGTGTTTTTTCCAAACTAATACAAGTGCAAAAGTGGTTTCCTGCACCAACACAAGTGCGAAAAGTGTTTTTTCAACACTAACACAAGTGCGAAAAGTGGTTTTTCAACACTATCACAAGTGCGAAAAGTGTTTTTTCCACACTAATACAAGTGCAAAAGTGGTTTCCTGCACCAACACAAGTGCGATAAGTGGTTTTTCAACACTAACACAAGTGCGAAAATCGGTTTTTCAACACTAACACAAGTGCGAAAAGTGGTTTTTCAACACTAACACAAGTGCGAAAAGTGGTTTTTCCACACTAATACAAGTGCAAAAGTGGTGTCCTGCACCAACACAAGTGCGAAAAGTGGTTTTTCAACACTAACACAAGTGCGAAAAGTGGTTCTTCAACACTATCACAAGTGCAAAAAGTGTTTTTTCCACACTAATACAAGTGCAAAAGTGGTTTCCTGCACCAACACCAGTGCGAAAAGTGGTTTTTCAACACTAACACAAGTGTGAAAAGTGGTTTTTCCACACTAATACAAGTGCAAAAGTGGTTTCCTGCACCAACACAAGTGCGAAAAATGGTTTTTCAACACTAACACAAGTGCGAAAAGTGGTTTTTCAACACTAACACAAGTGCGAAAAGTGGTTCTTCAACACTATCACAAGTGCAAAAAGTGTTTTTTCCACACTAATACAAGTGCAAAAGTGGTTTCCTGCACCAACACAAGTGCGAAAAGTGGTTTTTCCACACGAATACAAGTGCAAAAGTGGTTTCCTGCACCAACACAAGTGCGAAAAGTGGTTTTTCAACACTAACACAAGTGCGAAAAGTGGTTTTTCAACACTAACACAAGTGCGAAAAGTGGTTTTTCCACACTAATACAAGTGCAAAAGTGGTTTCCTGCACCAACACAAGTGCGAAAAATGGTTTTTCAACACTAACACAAGTGCGAAAAGAGGTTTTTCAACACTAACACAAGTGCGAAAAGTGGTTCTTCAACACTATCACAAGTGCAAAAAGTGTTTTTTCCACACTAATACAAGTGCAAAAGTGGTTTCCTGCACCAACACAAGTGCGAAAAGTGGTTTTTCAACACTAACACAAGTGCGAAAAGTGGTTTTTCAACACTAACACCAGTGCGAAAAGTGGTTTTTCCACACTAATACAAGTGCAAAAGTGGTTTCCTGCACCAACACAAGTGCGAAAAGTGGTTTTTCAACACTAACACAAGTGCGAAAAGTGTTTTTTCAACACTATCACAAGTGCAAAAAGTGTTTTTTCCACACTAATACAAGTGCAAAAGTGGTTTCCTGCACCAACACAAGTGCGAAAAGTGGTTTTTCAACACTAACACAAGTGCGAAAAGTGGTTTTTCAACACTAACACAAGTGCGAAAAGTGGTTTTCCACACTAATACAAGTGCAAAAGTGGTTTCCTGCACCAACACAAGTGCGAAAAGTGGTTTTTCAACACTAACACAAGTGCGAAAAGTGGTTTTTCAACACTATCACAAGTGCAAAAAGTGTTTTTTCCACATTAATACAAGTGCAAAAGTGGTTTCCTGCACCAACACAAGTGCGATAAGTGGTTTTTCAACACTAACACAAGTGCGAAAAGTGGTTTTTCCACACTAATACAAGTGCAAAAGTGGTTTCCTGCACCAACACAAGTGCGAAAAGTGGTTTTTCAACACTAACACAAGTGCGAAAAGTGGTTTTTCAACACTAACACAAGTGTGAAAAGTGGTTTTTCCACACTAATACAAGTGCAAAAGTGGTTTCCTGCACCAACACATGTGCGAAAAGTGGTTTTTCAACACTAACACAAGTGCGAAAAGTGGTTTTTCAACACTATCACAAGTGCAAAAAGTGTTTTTTCCACACTAATGCAAGTGCAAAAGTGGTTTCCTGCACCAACACAAGTGCGAAAAGTGGTTTTTCAACACTAACACAAGTGCAAAAAGTGGTTTTTCAACACTAACACAAGTGCGAAAAGTGGTTTTTCCACACGAATACAAGTGCAAAAGTGGTTTCCTGCACCAACACAAGTGCGAAAAGTGGTTTTTCAACACTAACACAAGTGCGAAAAGTGGTTTTTCCACACTAATACAAGTGCAAAAGTGGTTTCCTGCACCAACACAAGTGCGAAAAGTGGTTTTTCAACACTAACACAAGTGCGAAAAGTGTTTTTTCAACACTATCACAAGTGCAAAAAGTGTTTTTTCCACACTAATACAAGTGCAAAAGTGGTTTCCTGCACCAACACAAGTGCGAAAAGTGGTTTTTCAACACTAACACAAGTGCGAAAAGTGGTTTTTCAACACTAACACAAGTGCGAAAAGTGGTTTTCCACACTAATACAAGTGCAAAAGTGGTTTCCTGCACCAACACAAGTGCGAAAAGTGGTTTTTCAACACTATCACAAGTGCAAAAAGTGTTTTTTCCACACTAATACAAGTGCAAAAGTGGTTTCCTGCACCAACACAAGTGCGATAAGTGGTTTTTCAACACTAACACAAGTGCGAAAAGTGGTTTTTCCACACTAATACAAGTGCAAAAGTGGTTTCCTGCACCAACACAAGTGCGAAAAGTGGTTTTTCAACACTAACACAAGTGCGAAAAGTGGTTTTTCAACACTAACACAAGTGTGAAAAGTGGTTTTTCCACACTAATACAAGTGCAAAAGTGGTTTCCTGCACCAACACAAGTGCGAAAAGTGGTTTTTCAACACTAACACAAGTGCGAAAAGTGGTTTTTCAACAATATCACAAGTGCAAAAATTGTTTTTTCCACACTAATGCAAGTGCAAAAGTGGTTTCCTGCACCAACACAAGTGCGAAAAGTGGTTTTTCAACACTAACACAAGTGCAAAAAGTGGTTTTTCAACACTAACACAAGTGCGAAAAGTGGTTTTTCCACACGAATACAAGTGCAAAAGTGGTTTCCTGCACCAACACAAGTGCGAAAAGTGGTTTTTCAACACTATCACAAGTGCAAAAAGTGTTTTTCCACACTACTACAAGTGCAAAAGTGGTTTCCTGCACCAACACAAGTGCGAAAAGTGGTTTTTCAACACTAACACAAGTGCGAAAAGTGTTTTTTCAACACTAACACAAGTGCGAAAAGTGGTTTTTCAACACTAACACAAGTGCGAAAAGTGGTTTTTCAATACTATCACAAGTGCAAAAAGTGGTTTTTCAACACTATCACAAGTGCAAAAAGTGTTTTTCCACACTAATACAAGTGCAAAAGTGGTTTACTGCACCAACACAAGTGCGAAAAGTGGTTTTTCAACACTAACACAAGTGCGAAAAGTGGTTTTTCAACACTATCACAAGTGCAAAAAGTGTTTTTTCCACACTAATACAAGTGCAAATGTGGTTTCCTGCACCAACACAAGTGCGAAAAGTGGTTTTTCAACACTAACACAAGTGCGAAAAGTGGTTTTTCAACACTAACACAAGTGCGAAAAGTGGTTTTTCCAAACTAATACAAGTGCAAAAGTGGTTTCCTGCACCAACACAAGTGCGAAAAGTGGTTTTTCAACACTAACACAAGTGCGAAAAGTGGTTTTTCAACACTATCACAAGTGCAAAAAGTGTTTTTTCCACACTAATACAAGTGCAAAAGTGGTTTCCTGCACCAACACAAGTGCGAAAAGTGTTTTTTCAACACTAACACAAGTGCGAAAAGTGGTTTTTCAACACGAACACAAGTGCGAAAAGTGTTTTTTCCACACTAATACAAGTGCAAAAGTGGTTTCCTGCACCAACACAAGTGCGAAAAGTGGTTTTTCAACACCAACACAAGTGCGAAAAGTGGTTTTTCAACACTAACACAAGAGCGAAAAGTGGTTTTTCAATACTATCACAAGTGCAAAAAGTGGTTTTTCAACACTAACACAAGTGCGAAAAGTGGTTCTTCAACACTATCACAAGTGCAAAAAGTGTTTTTTCCACACTAATACAAGTGCAAAAGTGGTTTCCTGCACCAACACAAGTGCGAAAAGTGGTTTTTCAACACTAACACAAGTGCGAAAAGTTGTTTTTCAACACTAACACAAGTGCGAAAAGTGGTTTTTCCACACTAATACAAGTGCAAAAGTGGTTTACTGCACCAACACAAGTGCGAAAAGTGGTTTTTCAACACTAACACAAGTGCGAAAAGTGTTTTTTCAACACTATCACAAGTGCAAAAAGTGTTTTTTCCACACTAATACAAGTGCAAAAGTGGTTTCCTGCACCAACACAAGTGCGAAAAGTGGTTTTTCAACACTAACACAAGTGCGAAAAGTGGTTTTTCAACACTAACACAAGTGCGAAAAGTGGTTTTCCACACTAATACAAGTGCAAAAGTGGTTTCCTGCACCAACACAAGTGCGAAAAGTGGTTTTTCAACACTAACACAAGTGCGAAAAGTGGTTTTTCAACACTATCACAAGTGCAAAAAGTGTTTTTTCCACACTAATACAAGTGCAAAAGTGGTTTCCTGCACCAACACAAGTGCGATAAGTGGTTTTTCAACACTAACACAAGTGCGAAAAGTGGTTTTTCCACACTAATACAAGTGCAAAAGTGGTTTCCTGCACCAACACAAGTGCGAAAAGTGGTTTTTCAACACTAACACAAGTGCGAAAAGTGGTTTTTCAACACTAACACAAGTGTGAAAAGTGGTTTTTCCACACTAATACAAGTGCAAAAGTGGTTTCCTGCACCAACACATGTGCGAAAAGTGGTTTTTCAACACTAACACAAGTGCGAAAAGTGGTTTTTCAACACTATCACAAGTGCAAAAAGTGTTTTTTCCACACTAATGCAAGTGCAAAAGTGGTTTCCTGCACCAACACAAGTGCGAAAAGTGGTTTTTCAACACTAACACAAGTGCAAAAAGTGGTTTTTCAACACTAACACAAGTGCGAAAAGTGGTTTTTCCACACGAATACAAGTGCAAAAGTGGTTTCCTGCACCAACACAAGTGCGAAAAGTGGTTTTTCAACACTAACACAAGTGCGAAAAGTGGTTTTTCCACACTAATACAAGTGCAAAAGTGGTTTCCTGCACCAACACAAGTGCGAAAAGTGGTTTTTCAACACTAACACAAGTGCGAAAAGTGTTTTTTCAACACTATCACAAGTGCAAAAAGTATTTTTTCCACACTAATACAAGTGCAAAAGTGGTTTCCTGCACCAACACAAGTGCGAAAAGTGGTTTTTCAACACTAACACAAGTGCGAAAAGTGGTTTTTCAACACTAACACAAGTGCGAAAAGTGGTTTTCCACACTAATACAAGTGCAAAAGTGGTTTCCTGCACCAACACAAGTGCGAAAAGTGGTTTTTCAACACTATCACAAGTGCAAAAAGTGTTTTTTCCACACTAATACAAGTGCAAAAGTGGTTTCCTGCACCAACACAAGTGCGATAAGTGGTTTTTCAACACTAACACAAGTGCGAAAAGTGGTTTTTCCACACTAATACAAGTGCAAAAGTGGTTTCCTGCACCAACACAAGTGCGATAAGTGGTTTTTCAACACTAACACAAGTGCGAAAAGTGGTTTTTCCACACTAATACAAGTGCAAAAGTGGTTTCCTGCACCAACACAAGTGCGAAAAGTGTTTTTTCAACACTATCACAAGTGCAAAAAGTGTTTTTTCCACACTAATACAAGTGCAAAAGTGGTTTCCTGCACCAACACAAGTGCGAAAAGTGGTTTTTCAACACTAACACAAGTGCGAAAAGTGGTTTTTCAACACTAACACAAGTGCGAAAAGTGGTTTTCCACACTAATACAAGTGCAAAAGTGGTTTCCTGCACCAACACAAGTGCGAAAAGTGGTTTTTCAACACTAACACAAGTGCGAAAAGTGGTTTTTCAACACTATCACAAGTGCAAAAAGTGTTTTTTCCACATTAATACAAGTGCAAAAGTGGTTTCCTGCACCAACACAAGTGCGATAAGTGGTTTTTCAACACTAACACAAGTGCGAAAAGTGGTTTTTCCACACTAATACAAGTGCAAAAGTGGTTTCCTGCACCAACACAAGTGCGAAAAGTGGTTTTTCAACACTAACACAAGTGCGAAAAGTGGTTTTTCAACACTAACACAAGTGTGAAAAGTGGTTTTTCCACACTAATACAAGTGCAAAAGTGGTTTCCTGCACCAACACATGTGCGAAAAGTGGTTTTTCAACACTAACACAAGTGCGAAAAGTGGTTTTTCAACACTATCACAAGTGCAAAAAGTGTTTTTTCCACACTAATGCAAGTGCAAAAGTGGTTTCCTGCACCAACACAAGTGCGAAAAGTGGTTTTTCAACACTAACACAAGTGCAAAAAGTGGTTTTTCAACACTAACACAAGTGCGAAAAGTGGTTTTTCCACACGAATACAAGTGCAAAAGTGGTTTCCTGCACCAACACAAGTGCGAAAAGTGGTTTTTCAACACTAACACAAGTGCGAAAAGTGGTTTTTCCACACTAATACAAGTGCAAAAGTGGTTTCCTGCACCAACACAAGTGCGAAAAGTGGTTTTTCAACACTAACACAAGTGCGAAAAGTGTTTTTTCAACACTATCACAAGTGCAAAAAGTGTTTTTTCCACACTAATACAAGTGCAAAAGTGGTTTCCTGCACCAACACAAGTGCGAAAAGTGGTTTTTCAACACTAACACAAGTGCGAAAAGTGGTTTTTCAACACTAACACAAGTGCGAAAAGTGGTTTTCCACACTAATACAAGTGCAAAAGTGGTTTCCTGCACCAACACAAGTGCGAAAAGTGGTTTTTCAACACTATCACAAGTGCAAAAAGTGTTTTTTCCACACTAATACAAGTGCAAAAGTGGTTTCCTGCACCAACACAAGTGCGATAAGTGGTTTTTCAACACTAACACAAGTGCGAAAAGTGGTTTTTCCACACTAATACAAGTGCAAAAGTGGTTTCCTGCACCAACACAAGTGCGAAAAGTGGTTTTTCAACACTAACACAAGTGCGAAAAGTGGTTTTTCAACACTAACACAAGTGTGAAAAGTGGTTTTTCCACACTAATACAAGTGCAAAAGTGGTTTCCTGCACCAACACAAGTGCGAAAAGTGGTTTTTCAACACTAACACAAGTGCGAAAAGTGGTTTTTCAACAATATCACAAGTGCAAAAATTGTTTTTTCCACACTAATGCAAGTGCAAAAGTGGTTTCCTGCACCAACACAAGTGCGAAAAGTGGTTTTTCAACACTAACACAAGTGCAAAAAGTGGTTTTTCAACACTAACACAAGTGCGAAAAGTGGTTTTTCCACACGAATACAAGTGCAAAAGTGGTTTCCTGCACCAACACAAGTGCGAAAAGTGGTTTTTCAACACTATCACAAGTGCAAAAAGTGTTTTTCCACACTACTACAAGTGCAAAAGTGGTTTCCTGCACCAACACAAGTGCGAAAAGTGGTTTTTCAACACTAACACAAGTGCGAAAAGTGTTTTTTCAACACTAACACAAGTGCGAAAAGTGGTTTTTCAACACTAACACAAGTGCGAAAAGTGGTTTTTCAATACTATCACAAGTGCAAAAAGTGGTTTTTCAACACTATCACAAGTGCAAAAAGTGTTTTTCCACACTAATACAAGTGCAAAAGTGGTTTACTGCACCAACACAAGTGCGAAAAGTGGTTTTTCAACACTAACACAAGTGCGAAAAGTGGTTTTTCAACACTATCACAAGTGCAAAAAGTGTTTTTTCCACACTAATACAAGTGCAAATGTGGTTTCCTGCACCAACACAAGTGCGAAAAGTGGTTTTTCAACACTAACACAAGTGCGAAAAGTGGTTTTTCAACACTAACACAAGTGCGAAAAGTGGTTTTTCCAAACTAATACAAGTGCAAAAGTGGTTTCCTGCACCAACACAAGTGCGAAAAGTGGTTTTTCAACACTAACACAAGTGCGAAAAGTGGTTTTTCAACACTATCACAAGTGCAAAAAGTGTTTTTTCCACACTAATACAAGTGCAAAAGTGGTTTCCTGCACCAACACAAGTGCGAAAAGTGTTTTTTCAACACTAACACAAGTGCGAAAAGTGGTTTTTCAACACGAACACAAGTGCGAAAAGTGTTTTTTCCACACTAATACAAGTGCAAAAGTGGTTTCCTGCACCAACACAAGTGCGAAAAGTGGTTTTTCAACACCAACACAAGTGCGAAAAGTGGTTTTTCAACACTAACACAAGAGCGAAAAGTGGTTTTTCAATACTATCACAAGTGCAAAAAGTGGTTTTTCAACACTAACACAAGTGCGAAAAGTGGTTCTTCAACACTATCACAAGTGCAAAAAGTGTTTTTTCCACACTAATACAAGTGCAAAAGTGGTTTCCTGCACCAACACAAGTGCGAAAAGTGGTTTTTCAACACTAACACAAGTGCGAAAAGTTGTTTTTCAACACTAACACAAGTGCGAAAAGTGGTTTTTCCACACTAATACAAGTGCAAAAGTGGTTTACTGCACCAACACAAGTGCGAAAAGTGGTTTTTCAACACTAACACAAGTGCGAAAAGTGTTTTTTCAACACTATCACAAGTGCAAAAAGTGTTTTTTCCACACTAATACAAGTGCAAAAGTGGTTTCCTGCACCAACACAAGTGCGAAAAGTGGTTTTTCAACACTAACACAAGTGCGAAAAGTGGTTTTTCAACACTAACACAAGTGCGAAAAGTGGTTTTCCACACTAATACAAGTGCAAAAGTGGTTTCCTGCACCAACACAAGTGCGAAAAGTGGTTTTTCAACACTAACACAAGTGCGAAAAGTGGTTTTTCAACACTATCACAAGTGCAAAAAGTGTTTTTTCCACACTAATACAAGTGCAAAAGTGGTTTCCTGCACCAACACAAGTGCGATAAGTGGTTTTTCAACACTAACACAAGTGCGAAAAGTGGTTTTTCCACACTAATACAAGTGCAAAAGTGGTTTCCTGCACCAACACAAGTGCGAAAAGTGGTTTTTCAACACTAACACAAGTGCGAAAAGTGGTTTTTCAACACTAACACAAGTGTGAAAAGTGGTTTTTCCACACTAATACAAGTGCAAAAGTGGTTTCCTGCACCAACACATGTGCGAAAAGTGGTTTTTCAACACTAACACAAGTGCGAAAAGTGGTTTTTCAACACTATCACAAGTGCAAAAAGTGTTTTTTCCACACTAATGCAAGTGCAAAAGTGGTTTCCTGCACCAACACAAGTGCGAAAAGTGGTTTTTCAACACTAACACAAGTGCAAAAAGTGGTTTTTCAACACTAACACAAGTGCGAAAAGTGGTTTTTCCACACGAATACAAGTGCAAAAGTGGTTTCCTGCACCAACACAAGTGCGAAAAGTGGTTTTTCAACACTAACACAAGTGCGAAAAGTGGTTTTTCCACACTAATACAAGTGCAAAAGTGGTTTCCTGCACCAACACAAGTGCGAAAAGTGGTTTTTCAACACTAACACAAGTGCGAAAAGTGTTTTTTCAACACTATCACAAGTGCAAAAAGTATTTTTTCCACACTAATACAAGTGCAAAAGTGGTTTCCTGCACCAACACAAGTGCGAAAAGTGGTTTTTCAACACTAACACAAGTGCGAAAAGTGGTTTTTCAACACTAACACAAGTGCGAAAAGTGGTTTTCCACACTAATACAAGTGCAAAAGTGGTTTCCTGCACCAACACAAGTGCGAAAAGTGGTTTTTCAACACTATCACAAGTGCAAAAAGTGTTTTTTCCACACTAATACAAGTGCAAAAGTGGTTTCCTGCACCAACACAAGTGCGATAAGTGGTTTTTCAACACTAACACAAGTGCGAAAAGTGGTTTTTCCACACTAATACAAGTGCAAAAGTGGTTTCCTGCACCAACACAAGTGCGAAAAGTGTTTTTTCAACACTAACACAAGTGCGAAAAGTGGTTTTTCAACACTAACACAAGTGTGAAAAGTGGTTTTTCCACACTAATACAAGTGCAAAAGTGGTTTCCTGCACCAACACAAGTGCGAAAAGTGGTTTTTCAACACTAACACAAGTGCGAAAAGTGGTTTTTCAACACTATCACAAGTGCAAAAACTGTTTTTTTCCACACTAATGCAAGTGCAAAAGTGGTTTCCTGCACCAACACAAGTGCGAAAAGTGGTTTTTCAACACTAACACAAGTGCAAAAAGTGGTTTTTCAACACTAACACAAGTGCGAAAAGTGGTTTTTCCACACGAATACAAGTGCAAAAGTGGTTTCCTGCACCAACACAAGTGCGAAAAGTGGTTTTTCAACACTATCACAAGTGCAAAAAGTGTTTTTCCACACTACTACAAGTGCAAAAGTGGTTTCCTGCACCAACACAAGTGCGAAAAGTGGTTTTTCAACACTAACACAAGTGCGAAAAGTGTTTTTTCAACACTAACACAAGTGCGAAAAGTGGTTTTTCAACACTAACACAAGTGCGAAAAGTATTTTTTCAACACTAACACAAGTGCGAAAAGTGGTTTTTCCACACTAATACAAGTGCAAAAGTGGTTTCCTGCACCAACACAAGTGCGAAAAGTGGTTTTTCAACACTAACACAAGTGCGAAAAGTGGTTTTTCAATACTATCACAAGTGCAAAAAGTGGTTTTTCAACACTATCACAAGTGCAAAAAGTGTTTTTCCACACTAATACAAGTGCAAAAGTGGTTTACTGCACCAACACAAGTGCGAAAAGTGGTTTTTCAACACTAACACAAGTGCGAAAAGTGGTTTTTCAACACTATCACAAGTGCAAAAAGTGTTTTTTCCACACTAATACAAGTGCAAATGTGGTTTCCTGCACCAACACAAGTGCGAAAAGTGGTTTTTCAACACTAACACAAGTGCGAAAAGTGGTTTTTCAACACTAACACAAGTGCGAAAAGTGGTTTTTCCACACTAATACAAGTGCAAAAGTGGTTTCCTGCACCAACACAAGTGCGAAAAGTGGTTTTTCAACACTAACACAAGTGCGAAAAGTGGTTTTTCAACACTATCACAAGTGCAAAAAGTGTTTTTTCCACACTAATACAAGTGCAAAAGTGGTTTCCTGCACCAACACAAGTGCGAAAAGTGTTTTTTCAACACTAACACAAGTGCGAAAAGTGGTTTTTCAACACGAACACAAGTGCGAAAAGTGTTTTTTCCACACTAATACAAGTGCAAAAGTGGTTTCCTGCACCAACACAAGTGCGAAAAGTGGTTTTTCAACACCAACACAAGTGCGAAAAGTTGTTTTTCAACACTAACACAAGAGCGAAAAGTGGTTTCTCAATACTATCACAAGTGCAAAAAGTGGTTTTTCAACACTATCACAAGTGCAAAAAGTGTTTTTTCCACACTAATACAAGTGCAAAAGTGGTTTCCTGCACCAACACAAGTGCGAAAAGTGGTTTTTCAACACTAACACAAGTGCGAAAAGTGGTTTTTCAACACCAACACAAGTGCGAAAAGTGGTTTTTCAACACTAACACAAGTGCGAAAAGTGGTTTTTCAATACTATCACAAGTGCAAAAAGTGGTTTTTCAACACTAACACAAGTGCGAAAAGTGGTTTTTCCACACTAATACAAGTGCAAAAGTGGTTTCCTGCACCAACACAAGTGCGAAAAATGGTTTTTCAACACTAACACAAGTGCGAAAAGTGGTTTTTCAACACTAACACAAGTGCGAAAAGTGGTTCTTCAACACTATCACAAGTGCAAAAAGTGTTTTTTCCACACTAATACAAGTGCAAAAGTGGTTTCCTGCACCAACACAAGTGCGAAAAGTGGTTTTTCCACACGAATACAAGTGCAAAAGTAGTTTCCTGCACCAACACAAGTGCGAAAAGTGGTTTTTCAACACTAACACAAGTGCGAAAAGTGGTTTTTCAACACTAACACAAGTGCGAAAAGTGGTTTTTCCACACTAATACAAGTGCAAAAGTGGTTTCCTGCACCAACACAAGTGCGAAAAGTGGTTTTTCAACACTAACACAAGTGCGAAAAGTGTTTTTTCAACACTATCACAAGTGCAAAAAGTGTTTTTTCCACACTAATACAAGTGCAAAAGTGGTTTCCTGCACCAACACAAGTGCGAAAAGTGGTTTTTCAACACTAACACAAGTGCGAAAAGTGGTTTTTCAACACTAACACAAGTGCGAAAAGTGGTTTTCCACACTAATACAAGTGCAAAAGTGGTTTCCTGCACCAACACAAGTGCGAAAAGTGGTTTTTCAACACTAACACAAGTGCGAAAAGTGGTTTTTCAACACTATCACAAGTGCAAAAAGTGTTTTTTCCACACTAATACAAGTGCAAAAGTGGTTTCCTGCACCAACACAAGTGCGAAAAGTGGTTTTTCAACACTAACACAAGTGCGAAAAGTGGTTTTTCCACACTAATACAAGTGCAAAAGTGGTTTCCTGCACCAACACAAGTGCGAAAAATGGTTTTTCAACACTAACACAAGTGCGAAAAGTGGTTTTTCAACAATAACACAAGTGCGAAAAGTGGTTCTTCAACACTATCACAAGTGCAAAAAGTGTTTTTCCACACTAATACAAGTGCAAAAGTGGTTTCCTGCACCAACACAAGTGCGAAAAGTGGTTTTTCCACACGAATACAAGTGCAAAAGTCGTTTCCTGCACCAACACAAGTGCGAAAAGTGGTTTTTCAACACTAACACAAGTGCGAAAAGTGGTTTTTCAACACTAACACAAGTGCGAAAAGTGGTTTTTCCACACTAATACAAGTGCAAAAGTGGTTTCCTGCACCAACACAAATGCGAAAAATGGTTTTTCAACACTAACACAAGTGCGAAAAGTGGTTTTTCAACACTAACACAAGTGCGAAAAGTGGTTCTTCAACACTATCACAAGTGCAAAAAGTGTTTTTTCCACACTAATACAAGTGCAAAAGTGGTTTCCTGCACCAACACAAGTGCGAAAAGTGGTTTTTCCACACGAATACAAGTGCAAAAGTGGTTTCCTGCACCAACACAAGTGCGAAAAGTGGTTTTTCAACACTAACACAAGTGCGAAAAGTGGTTTTTCAACACTAACACAAGTGCGAAAAGTGGTTTTTCCACACTAATACAAGTGCAAAAGTGGTTTCCTGCACCAACACAAGTGCGAAAAGTGGTTTTTCAACACTAACACAAGTGCGAAAAGTGTTTTTTCAACACTATCACAAGTGCAAAAAGTGTTTTTTCCACACTAATACAAGTGCAAAAGTGGTTTCCTGCACCAACACAAGTGCGAAAAGTGGTTTTTCAACACTAACACAAGTGCGAAAAGTGGTTTTTCAACACTAACACAAGTGCGAAAAGTGGTTTTCCACACTAATACAAGTGCAAAAGTGGTTTCCTGCACCAACACAAGTGCGAAAAGTGGTTTTTCAACACTAACACAAGTGCGAAAAGTGGTTTTTCAACACTATCACAAGTGCAAAAAGTGTTTTTCCACACTAATACAAGTGCAAAAGTGGTTTCCTGCACCAACACAAGTGCGATAAGTGGTTTTTCAACACTAACACAAGTGCGAAAAGTGGTTTTTCCACACTAATACAAGTGCAAAAGTGGTTTCCTGCACCAACACAAGTGCGAAAAGTGGTTTTTCAACACTAACACAAGTGCGAAAAGTGGTTTTTCAACACTAACAGAAGTGTGAAAAGTGGTTTTTCCACACTAATACAAGTGCAAAAGTGGTTTCCTGCACCAACACATGTGCGAAAAGTGGTTTTTCAACACTAACACAAGTGCGAAAAGTGGTTTTTCAACACTATCACAAGTGCAAAAAGTGTTTTTTCCACACTAATGCAAGTGCAAAAGTGGTTTCCTGCACCAACACAAGTGCGAAAAGTGGTTTTTCCACACGAATACAAGTGCAAAAGTAGTTTCCTGCACCAACACAAGTGCGAAAAGTGGTTTTTCAACACTAACACAAGTGCGAAAAGTGGTTTTTCAACACTAACACAAGTGCGAAAAGTGGTTTTTCCACACTAATACAAGTGCAAAAGTGGTTTCCTGCACCAACACAAGTGCGAAAAGTGGTTTTTCAACACTAACACAAGTGCGAAAAGTGTTTTTTCAACACTATCACAAGTGCAAAAAGTGTTTTTTCCACACTAATACAAGTGCAAAAGTGGTTTCCTGCACCAACACAAGTGCGAAAAGTGGTTTTTCAACACTAACACAAGTGCGAAAAGTGGTTTTTCAACACTAACACAAGTGCGAAAAGTGGTTTTCCACACTAATACAAGTGCAAAAGTGGTTTCCTGCACCAACACAAGTGCGAAAAGTGGTTTTTCAACACTAACACAAGTGCGAAAAGTGGTTTTTCAACACTATCACAAGTGCAAAAAGTGTTTTTTCCACACTAATACAAGTGCAAAAGTGGTTTCCTGCACCAACACAAGTGCGAAAAGTGGTTTTTCAACACTAACACAAGTGCAAAAAGTGGTTTTTCCACACTAATACAAGTGCAAAAGTGGTTTCCTGCACCAACACAAGTGCGAAAAATGGTTTTTCAACACTAACACAAGTGCGAAAAGTGGTTTTTCAACAATAACACAAGTGCGAAAAGTGGTTCTTCAACACTATCACAAGTGCAAAAAGTGTTTTTCCACACTAATACAAGTGCAAAAGTGGTTTCCTGCACCAACACAAGTGCGAAAAGTGGTTTTTCCACACGAATACAAGTGCAAAAGTCGTTTCCTGCACCAACACAAGTGCGAAAAGTGGTTTTTCAACACTAACACAAGTGCGAAAAGTGGTTTTTCAACACTAACACAAGTGCGAAAAGTGGTTTTTCCACACTAATACAAGTGCAAAAGTGGTTTCCTGCACCAACACAAATGCGAAAAATGGTTTTTCAACACTAACACAAGTGCGAAAAGTGGTTTTTCAACACTAACACAAGTGCGAAAAGTGGTTCTTCAACACTATCACAAGTGCAAAAAGTGTTTTTTCCACACTAATACAAGTGCAAAAGTGGTTTCCTGCACCAACACAAGTGTGAAAAGTGGTTTTTCAACACTAACACAAGTGCGAAAAGTGGTTTTTCCACACGAATACAAGTGCAAAAGTGGTTTCCTGCACCAACACAAGTGCGAAAAGTGGTTTTTCAACACTAACACAAGTGCGAAAAGTGGTTTTTCAACACTAACACAAGTGCGAAAAGTGGTTTTTCCACACTAATACAAGTGCAAAAGTGGTTTCCTGCACCAACACAAGTGCGAAAAATGGTTTTTCAACACTAACACAAGTGCGAAAAGAGGTTTTTCAACACTAACACAAGTGCGAAAAGTGGTTTTCCACACTAATACAAGTGCAAAAGTGGTTTCCTGCACCAACACAAGTGCGAAAAGTGGTTTTTCAACACTATCACAAGTGCAAAAAGTGTTTTTTCCACACTAATACAAGTGCAAAAGTGGTTTCCTGCACCAACACAAGTGCGATAAGTGGTTTTTCAACACTAACACAAGTGCGAAAAGGGGTTTTTCCACACTAATACAAGTGCAAAAGTGGTTTCCTGCACCAACACAAGTGCGAAAAGTGGTTTTTCAACACTAACACAAGTGCGAAAAGTGGTTTTTCAACACTAACACAAGTGTGAAAAGTGGTTTTTCCACACTAATACAAGTGCAAAAGTGGTTTCCTGCACCAACACAAGTGCGAAAAGTGGTTTTTCAACACTAACACAAGTGTGAAAAGTGGTTTTTCAACACTATCACAAGTGCAAAAATTGTTTTTTCCACACTAATGCAAGTGCAAAAGTGGTTTCCTGCACCAACACAAGTGCGAAAAGTGGTTTTTCAACACTAACACAAGTGCAAAAAGTGGTTTTTCAACACTAACACATGTGCGAAAAGTGGTTTTTCCACACGAATACAAGTGCAAAAGTGGTTTCCTGCACCAACACAAGTGCGAAAAGTGGTTTTTCAACACTAACACAAGTGCGAAAAGTGGTTTTTCAACACTATCACAAGTGCAAAAAGTGTTTTTCCACACTACTACAAGTGCAAAAGTGGTTTCCTGCACCAACACAAGTGCGAAAAGTGGTTTTTCAACACTAACACAAGTGCGAAAAGTGTTTTTTCAACACTAACACAAGTGCGAAAAGTGGTTTTTCAACACTAACACAAGTGCGAAAAGTGTTTTTTCAACACTAACACAAGTGCGAAAAGTGGTTTTTCCACACTAATACAAGTGCAAAAGTGGTTTCCTGCACCAACACAAGTGCGAAAAGTGGTTTTTCAACACTAACACAAGTGCGAAAAGTGGTTTTTCAATACTATCACAAGTGCAAAAAGTGGTTTTTCAACACTATCACAAGTGCAAAAAGTGTTTTTCCACACTAATACAAGTGCAAAAGTGGTTTACTGCACCAACACAAGTGCGAAAAGTGGTTTTTCAACACTAACACAAGTGCGAAAAGTGGTTTTTCAACACTATCACAAGTGCAAAAAGTGTTTTTTCCACACTAATACAAGTGCAAATGTGGTTTCCTGCACCAACACAAGTGCGAAAAGTGGTTTTTCAACACTAACACAAGTGCGAAAAGTGGTTTTTCAACACTAACACAAGTGCGAAAAGTGGTTTTTCCACACTAATACAAGTGCAAAAGTGGTTTCCTGCACCAACACAAGTGCGAAAAGTGGTTTTTCAACACTAACACAAGTGCGAAAAGTGGTTTTTCAACACTATCACAAGTGCAAAAAGTGTTTTTTCCACACTAATACAAGTGCAAAAGTGGTTTCCTGCACCAACACAAGTGCGAAAAGTGTTTTTTCAACACTAACACAAGTGCGAAAAGTGGTTTTTCAACACGAACACAAGTGCGAAAAGTGTTTTTTCCACACTAATACAAGTGCAAAAGTGGTTTCCTGCACCAACACAAGTGCGAAAAGTGGTTTTTCAACACCAACACAAGTGCGCAAAAGTGGTTTTTCAACACTAACACAAGAGCGAAAAGTGGTTTTTCAATACTATCACAAGTGCAAAAAGTGGTTTTTCAACACTATCACAAGTGCAAAAAGTGTTTTTTCCACACTAATACAAGTGCAAAAGTGGTTTCCTGCACCAACACAAGTGCGAAAAGTGGTTTTTCAACACTAACACAAGTGCGAAAAGTGGTTTTTCAACACCAACACAAGTGCGAAAAGTGGTTTTTCAACACTAACACAAGTGCGAAAAGTGGTTTTTCAATACTATCACAAGTGCAAAAAGTGGTTTTTCAACACTAACACAAGTGCGAAAAGTGGTTTTTCCACACTAATACAAGTGCAAAAGTGGTTTCCTGCACCAACACAAGTGCGAAAAATGGTTTTTCAACACTAACACAAGTGCGAAAAGTGGTTTTTCAACACTAACACAAGTGCGAAAAGTGGTTCTTCAACACTATCACAAGTGCAAAAAGTGTTTTTTCCACACTAATACAAGTGCAAAAAGTGGTTTCCTGCACCAACACAAGTGCGAAAAGTGGTTTTTCCACACGAATACAAGTGCAAAAGTAGTTTCCTGCACCAACACAAGTGCGAAAAGTGGTTTTTCAACACTAACACAAGTGCGAAAAGTGGTTTTTCAACACTAACACAAGTGCGAAAAGTGGTTTTTTCCACACTAATACAAGTGCAAAAGTGGTTTCCTGCACCAACACAAGTGCGAAAAGTGGTTTTTCAACACTAACACAAGTGCGAAAAGTGGTTTTTCAACACTATCACAAGTGCAAAAAGTGTTTTTTTCCACACTAATACAAGTGCAAAAGTGGTTTCCTGCACCAACACAAGTGCGAAAAGTGGTTTTTCAACACTAACACAAGTGCGAAAAGTGGTTTTTCCACACTAATACAAGTGCAAAAGTGGTTTCCTGCACCAACACAAGTGCGAAAAATGGTTTTTCAACACTAACACAAGTGCGAAAAGTGGTTTTTCAACACTAACACAAGTGCGAAAAGTGGTTCTTCAACACTATCACAAGTGCAAAAAGTGTTTTTCCACACTAATACAAGTGCAAAAGTTGTTTCCTGCACCAACACAAGTGCGAAAAGTGGTTTTTCAACTAACACAAGTGCGAAAAGTGGTTTTTCAACACTAACACAAGTGCGAAAAGTGGTTTTTCCACACTAATACAAGTGCAAAAGTGGTTTCCTGCACCAACACAAATGCGAAAAATGGTTTTTCAACACTAACACAAGTGCGAAAAGTGGTTTTTCAACACTAACACAAGTGCGAAAAGTGGTTCTTCAACACTATCACAAGTGCAAAAAGTGTTTTTTCCACACTAATACAAGTGCAAAAGTGGTTTCCTGCACCAACACAAGTGCGAAAAGTGGTTTTTCCACACGAATACAAGTGCAAAAGTGGTTTCCTGCACCAACACAAGTGCGAAAAGTGGTTTTTCAACACTAACACAAGTGCGAAAAGTGGTTTTTCAACACTAACACAAGTGCGAAAAGTGGTTTTTCCACACTAATACAAGTGCAAAAGTGGTTTCCTGCACCAACACAAGTGCGAAAAATGGTTTTTCAACACTAACACAAGTGCGAAAAGAGGTTTTTCAACACTAACACAAGTGCGAAAAGTGGTTCTTCAACACTATCACAAGTGCAAAAAGTGTTTTTTCCACACTAATACAAGTGCAAAAGTGGTTTCCTGCACCAACACAAGTGCGAAAAGTGGTTTTTCAACACTAACACAAGTGCGAAAAGTGGTTTTTCAACACTAACACAAGTGCGAAAAGTGGTTTTTCCACACTAATACAAGTGCAAAAGTGGTTTCCTGCACCAACACAAGTGCGAAAAGTGGTTTTTCAACACTAACACAAGTGCGAAAAGTGTTTTTTCAACACTATCACAAGTGCAAAAAGTGTTTTATCCACACTAATACAAGTGCAAAAGTGGTTTCCTGCACCAACACAAGTGCGAAAAGTGGTTTTTCAACACTAACACAAGTGCGAAAAGTGGTTTTTCAACACTAACACAAGTGCGAAAAGTGGTTTTCCACACTAATACAAGTGCAAAAGTGGTTTCCTGCACCAACACAAGTGCGAAAAGTGGTTTTTCAACACTAACACAAGTGCGAAAAGTGGTTTTTCAACACTATCACAAGTGCAAAAAGTGTTTTTTCCACACTAATACAAGTGCAAAAGTGGTTTCCTGCACCAACACAAGTGCGATAAGTGGTTTTTCAACACTAACACAAGTGCAAAAAGTGGTTTTTCCACACTAATACAAGTGCAAAAGTGGTTTCCTGCACCAACACAAGTGCGAAAAGTGGTTTTTCAACACTAACACAAGTGCGAAAAGTGGTTTTTCAACACTAACACAAGTGTGAAAAGTGGTTTTTCCACACTAATACAAGTGCAAAAGTGGTTTCCTGCACCAACACATGTGCGAAAAGTGGTTTTTCAACACTAACACAAGTGCGAAAAGTGGTTTTTCAACACTATCACAAGTGCAAAAAGTGTTTTTTCCACACTAATGCAAGTGCAAAAGTGGTTTCCTGCACCAACACAAGTGCGAAAAGTGGTTTTTCAACACTAACACAAGTGCAAAAAGTGGTTTTTCAACACTAACACAAGTGCGAAAAGTGGTTTTTCCACACGAATACAAGTGCAAAAGTGGTTTCCTGCACCAACACAAGTGCGAAAAGTGGTTTTTCAACACTAACACAAGTGCGAAAAGTGGTTTTTCAACACTATCACAAGTGCAAAAAGTGTTTTTCCACACTAATACAAGTGCAAAAGTGGTTTCCTGCACCAACACAAGTGCGAAAAGTGGTTTTTCAACACTAACACAAGTGCGAAAAGTGGTTTTTCAACACTAACACAAGTGCGAAAAGTGGTTTTTCAACACTAACACAAGTGCGAAAAGTGTTTTTTCAACACTAACACAAGTGCGAAAAGTGGTTTTTCCACACTAATACAAGTGCAAAAGTGGTTTCCTGCACCAACACAAGTGCGAAAAGTGGTTTTTCAACACTAACACAAGTGCGAAAAGTGGTTTTTCAATACTATCACAAGTGCAAAAAGTGGTTTTTCAACACTATCACAAGTGCAAAAAGTGTTTTTCCACACTAATACAAGTGCAAAAGTGGTTTACTGCACCAACACAAGTGCGAAAAGTGGTTTTTCAACACTAACACAAGTGCGAAAAGTGGTTTTTCAACACTATCACAAGTGCAAAAAGTGTTTTTTCCACACTAATACAAGTGCAAATGTGGTTTCCTGCACCAACACAAGTGCGAAAAGTGGTTTTTCAACACTAACACAAGTGCGAAAAGTGGTTTTTCAACACTAACACAAGTGCGAAAAGTGGTTTTCCCACACTAATACAAGTGCAAAAGTGGTTTCCTGCACCAAAACAAGTGCGAAAAGTGGTTTTTCAACACTAACACAAGTGCGAAAAGTGTTTTTTCAACACTATCACAAGTGCAAAAAGTGTTTTTTCCACACTAATACAAGTGCAAAAGTGGTTTCCTGCACCAACACAAGTGCGAAAAGTGTTTTTTCAACACTAACACAAGTGCGAAAAGTGGTTTTTCAACACGAACACAAGTGCGAAAAGTGTTTTTTCCACACTAATACAAGTGCAAAAGTGGTTTCCTGCACCAACACAAGTGCGAAAAGTGGTTTTTCAACACCAACACAAGTGCGAAAAGTGGTTTTTCAACACTAACACAAGAGCGAAAAGTGGTTTTTCAATACTATCACAAGTGCAAAAAGTGGTTTTTCAACACTATCACAAGTGCAAAAAGTGTTTTTTCCACACTAATACAAGTGCAAAAGTGGTTTCCTGCACCAACACAAGTGCGAAAAGTGGTTTTTCAACACTAACACAAGTGCGAAAAGTGGTTTTTCAACACCAACACAAGTGCGAAAAGTGGTTTTTCAACACTAACACAAGTGCGAAAAGTGGTTTTTCAATACTATCACAAGTGCAAAAAGTGGTTTTTCAACACTAACACAAGTGCGAAAAGCGGTTTTTCCACACTAATACAAGTGCAAAAGTGGTTTCCTGCACCAACACAAGTGCGAAAAATGGTTTTTCAACACTAACACAAGTGCGAAAAGTGGTTTTTCAACACTAACACAAGTGCGAAAAGTGGTTCTTCAACACTATCACAAGTGCAAAAAGTGTTTTTTCCACACTAATACAAGTGCAAAAGTGGTTTCCTGCACCAACACAAGTGCGAAAAGTGGTTTTTCCACACGAATACAAGTGCAAAAGTAGTTTCCTGCACCAACACAAGTGCGAAAAGTGGTTTTTCAACACTAACACAAGTGCGAAAAGTGGTTTTTCAACACTAACACAAGTGCGAAAAGTGGTTTTTCCACACTAATACAAGTGCAAAAGTGGTTTCCTGCACCAACACAAGTGCGAAAAGTGGTTTTTCAACACTAACACAAGTGCGAAAAGTGTTTTTTCAACACTATCACAAGTGCAAAAAGTGTTTTTTCCACACTAATACAAGTGCAAAAGTGGTTTCCTGCACCAACACAAGTGCGAAAAGTGGTTTTTCAACACTAACACAAGTGCGAAAAGTGGTTTTTCAACACTAACACAAGTGCGAAAAGTGGTTTTCCACACTAATACAAGTGCAAAAGTGGTTTCCTGCACCAACACAAGTGCGAAAAGTGGTTTTTCAACACTAACACAAGTGCGAAAAGTGGTTTTTCAACACTATCACAAGTGCAAAAAGTGTTTTTTCCACACTAATACAAGTGCAAAAGTGGTTTCCTGCACCAACACAAGTGCGAAAAGTGGTTTTTCCACACTAATACAAGTGCAAAAGTGGTTTCCTGCACCAACACAAGTGCGAAAAATGGTTTTTCAACACTAACACAAGTGCGAAAAGTGGTTTTTCAACACTAACACAAGTGCGAAAAGTGGTTCTTCAACAATATCACAAGTGCAAAAAGTGTTTTTTCCACACTAATACAAGTGCAAAAGTGGTTTCCTGCACCAACACAAGTGCGAAAAGTGGTTTTTCCACACGAATACAAGTGCAAAAGTGGTTTCCTGCACCAACACAAGTGCGAAAAGTGGTTTTTCAACACTAACACAAGTGCGAAAAGTGGTTTTTCAACACTAACACAAGTGCGAAAAGTGGTTTTTCCACACTAATACAAGTGCAAAAGTGGTTTCCTGCACCAACACAAATGCGAAAAATGGTTTTTCAACACTAACACAAGTGCGAAAAGTGGTTTTTCAACACTAACACAAGTGCGAAAAGTGGTTCTTCAACACTATCACAAGTGCAAAAAGTGTTTTTTCCACACTAATACAAGTGCAAAAGTGGTTTCCTGCACCAACACAAGTGCGAAAAGTGGTTTTTCCACACGAATACAAGTGCAAAAGTGGTTTCCTGCACCAACACATGTGCGAAAAGTGGTTTTTCAACACTAACACAAGTGCGAAAAGTGGTTTTTCAACACTAACACAAGTGCGAAAAGTGGTTTTTCCACACTAATACAAGTGCAAAAGTGGTTTCCTGCACCAACACAAGTGCGAAAAGTGGGTTTTCAACACTAACACAAGTGCGAAAAGTGTTTTTTCAACACTATCACAAGTGCAAAAAGTGTTTTTTCCACACTAATACAAGTGCAAAAGTGGTTTCCTGCACCAACACAAGTGCGAAAAGTGGTTTTTCAACACTAACACAAGTGCGAAAAGTGGTTTTTCAACACTAACACAAGTGCGAAAAGTGGTTTTCCACACTAATACAAGTGCAAAAGTGGTTTCCTGCACCAACACAAGTGCGAAAAGTGGTTTTTCAACACTAACACAAGTGCGAAAAGTGGTTTTTCAACACTATCACAAGTGCAAAAAGTGTTTTTTCCACACTAATACAAGTGCAAAAGTGGTTTCCTGCACCAACACAAGTGCGATAAGTGGTTTTTCAACACTAACACAAGTGCAAAAAGTGGTTTTTCAACACTAACACAAGTGTGAAAAGTGGTTTTTCCACACTAATACAAGTGCAAAAGTGGTTTCCTGCACCAACACAAGTGCGAAAAGTGGTTTTTCAACACTAACACATGTGCGAAAAGTGGTTTTTCAACACTATCATAAGTGCAAAAAGTGTTTTTTCCACACTAATGCAAGTGCAAAAGTGGTTTCCTGCACCAACACAAGTGCGAAAAGTGGTTTTCAACACTAACACAAGTGCGAAAAGTGGTTTTTCAACACTAACACAAGTGCGAAAAGTGGTTTTTCCACACGAATACAAGTGCAAAAGTGGTTTCCTGCACCAACACAAGTGCGAAAAGTGGTTTTTCAACACTAACACAAGTGCGAAAAGTGGTTTTTCAACACTATCACAAGTGTAAAAAGTGTTTTTCCACACGAATACAAGTGCAAAAGTGGTTTCCTGCACCAACACAAGTGCGAAAAGTGGTTTTTCAACACTAACACAAGTGCGAAAAGTGGTTTTTCAACACTAACACAAGTGCGAAAAGTGGTTTTTCAACACTAACACAAGTGCGAAAAGTGTTTTTTCAACACTAACACAAGTGCGAAAAGTGGTTTTTCCACACTAATACAAGTGCAAAAGTGGTTTCCTGCACCAACACAAGTGCGAAAAGTGGTTTTTCAACACTAACACAAGTGCGAAAAGTGGTTTTTCAATTCTATCACAAGTGCAAAAAGTGGTTTTTCAACACTATCACAAGTGCAAAAAGTGTTTTTTCCACACTAATACAAGTGCAAAAGTGGTTTCCTGCACCAACACAAGTGCGAAAAGTGGTTTTTCAACACTAACACAAGTGCGAAAAGTGGTTTTTCAACACTATCACAAGTGCAAAAAGTGTTTTTTCCACACTAATACAAGTGCAAATGTGGTTTCCTGCACCAACACAAGTGTGAAAAGTGGTTTTTCAACACTAACACAAGTGCGAAAAGTGGTTTTTCAACACTAACACAAGTGCGAAAAGTGGTTTTCCACACTAATACAAGTGCAAAAGTGGTTTCCTGCACCAACACAAGTGCGAAAAATGGTTTTTCAACACTAACACAAGTGCGAAAAGTGGTTTTTCAACACTATCACAAGTGCAAAAAGTGTTTTTTCCACACTAATACAAGTGCAAAAGTGGTTTCCTGCACCAACACAAGTGCGAAAAGTGTTTTTTCAACACTAACACAAGTGCGAAAAGTGGTTTTTCAACACTAACACAAGTGCGAAAAGTGTTTTTTCCACACTAATACAAGTGCAAAAGTGGTTTCCTGCACCAACACAAGTGCGAAAAGTGGTTTTTCAACACCAACACAAGTGCGAAAAGTGTTTTTTCAACACTAACACAAGTGCGAAAAGTGGTTTTTCAATACTATCACAAGTGCAAAAAGTGGTTTTTCAACACTATCACAAGTGCAAAAAGTGTTTTTTCCACACTAATACAAGTGCAAAAGTGGTTTCCTGCACTAACACAAGTGCGAAAAGTGGTTTTTCAACACTAACACAAGTGCGAAAAGTGGTTTTTCAACACCAACACAAGTGCGAAAAGTGGTTTTTCAACACTAACACAAGTGCGAAAAGTGGTTTTTCAATACTATCACAAGTGCAAAAAGTGGTTTTTCAACACTATCACAAGTGCAAAAAGGGTTTTTTCCACACTAATACAAGTGCAAAAGTGGTTTCCTGCACCAACACAAGTGCGAAAAGTGGTTTTTCAACACCAACACAAGTGCGAAAAGTGGTTTTTCAACACTATCACAAGTGAAAAAAGTGTTTTTTCCACACTAATACATGTGCAAATGTGGTTTCCTGCACCAACACAAGTGCGAAAAGTGGTTTTTCAACACTAACACAAGTGCGAAAATTGGAATTTCAACACTAACACAAGTGCGAAAAGTGGTTTTTCCACACTAATACAAGTGCAAAAGTGGTTTCCTGCACCAACACAGGTGCGAAAAGTGGTTTTTCAACACTAACAAGTGCGAGAAGTGGTTTTTCAACACTATCACAAGTGCAAAAAGTGTTTTTTCCACACTAATACAAGTGCAAAAGTGGTTTCCTGCACCAACACAAGTGCGAAAAGTGTTTTTTCAACACTAACACAAGTGCGAAAAGTGGTTTTTCAACACTAACACAAGTGCGAAAAGTGTTTTTTCCACACTAATACAAGTGCAAAAGTGGTTTCCTGCACCAACACAAGTGCGAAAAGTGGTTTTTAAACACTGACACAAGTGCGAAAAGTGGTTTTTCAACACTAACACAAGTGCGAAAAGTGGTTTTTCAACACTAACACAAGTGCGAAAAGTGGTTTTTCCACACTAATACAAGTGCAAAAGTGGTGTCCTGCACCAACACAAGTGCGAAAAGTGGTTTTTCAACACTAACACAAGTGCGAAAAGTGGTTCTTCAACACTATCACAAGTGCAAAAAGTGTTTTTTCCACACTAATGCAAGTGCAAAAGTGGTTTCCTGCACCAACACCAGTGCGAAAAGTGGTTTTTCAACACTAACACAAGTGCGAAAAGTGGTTTTTCCACACTAATACAAGTGCAAAAGTGGTTTCCTGCACCAACACAAGTGCGAAAAATGGTTTTTAAACACTGACACAAGTGCGAAAAGTGGTTTTTCAACACTAACACAAGTGCGAAAAGTGGTTTTTCAACACTAACACAAGTGCGAAAAGTGGTTTTTCCACACTAATACAAGTGCAAAAGTGGTGTCCTGCACCAACACAAGTGCGAAAAGTGGTTTTTCAACACTAACACAAGTGCGAAAAGTGGTTCTTCAACACTATCACAAGTGCAAAAAGTGTTTTTTCCACACTAATGCAAGTGCAAAAGTGGTTTCCTGCACCAACACCAGTGCGAAAAGTGGTTTTTCAACACTAACACAAGTGCGAAAAGTGGTTTTTCCACACTAATACAAGTGCAAAAGTGGTTTCCTGCACCAACACAAGTGCGAAAAATGGTTTTTCAACACTAACACAAGTGCGAAAAGTGGTTTTTCAACACTAACACAAGTGCGAAAAGTGGTTCTTCAACACTATCACAAGTGCAAAAAGTGTTTTTTCCACACTAATACAAGTGCAAAAGTGGTTTCCTGCACCAACACAAGTGCGAAAAGTGGTTTTTCCACACGAATACAAGTGCAAAAGTGGTTTCCTGCACCAACACAAGTGCGAAAAGTGGTTTTTCAACACTAACACAAGTGCGAAAAGTGGTTTTTCAACACTAACACAAGTGCGAAAAGTGGTTTTTCCACACTAATACAAGTGCAAAAGTGGTTTCCTGCACCAACACAAGTGAGAAAAATGGTTTTTCAACACTAACACAAGTGTGAAAAGTGGTTTTTCAACACTAACACAAGTGCGAAAAGTGGTTCTTCAACACTATCACAAGTGCAAAAAGTGTTTTTTCCACACTAATACAAGTGCAAAAGTGGTTTCCTGCACGAACACAAGTGCGAAAAGTGGTTTTTCCACACGAATACAAGTGCAAAAGTGGTTTCCTGCACCAACACAAGTGCGAAAAGTGGTTTTTCAACACTAACACAAGTGTGAAAAGTGGTTTTTCAACACTAACACAAGTGCGAAAAGTGGTTTTTCCACACTAATACAAGTGCAAAAGTGGTTTCCTGCACCAACACAAGTGCGAAAAGTGGTTTTTCAACACTAACACAAGTGCGAAAAGTGTTTTTTCAACACTATCACAAGTGCAAAAAGTGTTTTTTCCACACTAATACAAGTGCAAAAGTGGTTTCCTGCACCAACACAAGTGCGAAAAGTGGTTTTTCAACACTAACACAAGTGCGAAAAGTGGTTTTTCAACACTAACACAAGTGCGAAAAGTGGTTTTCCACACTAATACAAGTGCAAAAGTGGTTTCCTGCACCAACACAAGTGCGAAAAGTGGTTTTTCAACACTAACACAAGTGCGAAAAGTGGTTTTTCAACACTATCACAAGTGCAAAAAGTGTTTTTTCCACACTAATACAAGTGCAAAAGTGGTTTCCTGCACCAACACAAGTGCGATAAGTGGTTTTTCAACACTAACACAAGTGCGAAAAGTGGTTTTTCCACACTAATACAAGTGCAAAAGTGGTTTCCTGCACCAACACAAGTGCGAAAAGTGGTTTTTCAACACTAACACAAGTACGAAAAGTGGTTTTTCAACACTATCACAAGTGCAAAAAGTGTTTTTTCCACACTAATACAAGTGCAAAAGTGGTTTCCTGCACCAACACAAGTGCGAAAAGTGGTTTTTCAACACTAACACAAGTGCGAAAAGTGGTTTTTCAACACCAACACAAGTGCGAAAAGTGGTTTTTCAACACTAACACAAGTGTGAAAAGTGGTTTTTCAATACTATCACAAGTACAAAAAGTGGTTTTTCAACACTATCACAAGTGCAAAAAGTGTTTTTTCCACACTAATACAAGTGCAAAAGTGGTTTCCTGCACCAACACAAGTGCGAAAAGTGGTTTTTCAACACTAACACAAGTGCGAAAAGTGGTTTATCCACACTAATACAAGTGCAAAAGTGGTTTCCTGCACCAACACAAGTGCGAAAAATGGTTTTTCAACACTAACACAAGTGCGAAAAGTGGTTTTTCAACACTATCACAAGTGCAAAAAGTGTTTTTTCCACACTAATACAAGTGCAAAAGTGGTTTCCTGCACCAACACAAGTGCGAAAAGTGTTTTTTCAACACTAACACAAGTGCGAAAAGTGGTTTTTCAACACTAACACAAGTGCGAAAAGTGTTTTTTCCACACTAATACAAGTGCAAAAGTGGTTTCCTGCACCAACACAAGTGCGAAAAGTGGTTTTTCAACACCAACACAAGTGCGAAAAGTGTTTTTTCAACACTAACACAAGTGCGAAAAGTGGTTTTTCAATACTATCATAAGTGCAAAAAGTGGTTTTTCAACACTATCTCAAGTGCAAAAAGTGTTTTTTCCACACTAATACAAGTGCAAAAGTGGTTTCCTGCACAAACACAAGTGCGAAAAGTGGTTTTTCAACACTAACACAAGTGCGAAAAGTGGTTTTTCAACACCAACACAAGTGCGAAAAGTGGTTTTTCAACACTAACACAAGTGCGAAAAGTGGTTTTTCAATACTATCACAAGTGCAAAAAGTGGTTTTTCAACACTATCACAAGTGCAAAAAGGGTTTTTTCCACACTAATACAAGTGCAAAAGTGGTTTCCTGCACCAACACAAGTGCGAAAAGTGGTTTTTCAACACTAACACAAGTGCGAAAAGTGGTTTTTCAACACTATCACAAGTGAAAAAAGTGTTTTTTCCACACTAATACATGTGCAAATGTGGTTTCCTGCACCAACACAAGTGCGAAAAGTGGTTTTTCAACACTAACACAAGTGCGAAAATTGGAATTTCAACACTAACACAAGTGCAAAAGTGGTTTCCTGCACCAACACAGGTGCGAAAAGTGGTTTTTCAACACTAACAAGTGCGAGAAGTGGTTTTTCAACACTATCACAAGTGCAAAAAGTGTTTTTTCCACACTAATACAAGTGCAAAAGTGGTTTCCTGCACCAACACAAGTGCGAAAAGTGTTTTTTCAACACTAACACAAGTGCGAAAAGTGGTTTTTCAACACTAACACAAGTGCGAAAAGTGTTTTTTCCACACTAATACAAGTGCAAAAGTGGTTTCCTGCACCAACACAAGTGCGAAAAGTGGTTTTTAAACACTGACACAAGTGCGAAAAGTGGTTTTTCAACACTAACACAAGTGCGAAAAGTGGTTTTTCAACACTAACACAAGTGCGAAAAGTGGTTTTTCCACACTAATACAAGTGCAAAAGTGGTGTCCTGCACCAACACAAGTGCGAAAAGTGGTTTTTCAACACTAACACAAGTGCGAAAAGTGGTTCTTCAACACTATCACAAGTGCAAAAAGTGTTTTTTCCACACTAATGCAAGTGCAAAAGTGGTTTCCTGCACCAACACCAGTGCGAAAAGTGGTTTTTCAACACTAACACAAGTGCGAAAAGTGGTTTTTCCACACTAATACAAGTGCAAAAGTGGTTTCCTGCACCAACACAAGTGCGAAAAATGGTTTTTAAACACTGACACAAGTGCGAAAAGTGGTTTTTCAACACTAACACAAGTGCGAAAAGTGGTTTTTCAACACTAACACAAGTGCGAAAAGTGGTTTTTCCACACTAATACAAGTGCAAAAGTGGTGTCCTGCACCAACACAAGTGCGAAAAGTGGTTTTTCAACACTAACACAAGTGCGAAAAGTGGTTCTTCAACACTATCACAAGTGCAAAAAGTGTTTTTTCCACACTAATGCAAGTGCAAAAGTGGTTTCCTGCACCAACACCAGTGCGAAAAGTGGTTTTTCAACACTAACACAAGTGCGAAAAGTGGTTTTTCCACACTAATACAAGTGCAAAAGTGGTTTCCTGCACCAACACAAGTGCGAAAAATGGTTTTTCAACACTAACACAAGTGCGAAAAGTGGTTTTTCAACACTAACACAAGTGCGAAAAGTGGTTCTTCAACACTATCACAAGTGCAAAAAGTGTTTTTTCCACACTAATACAAGTGCAAAAGTGGTTTCCTGCACCAACACAAGTGCGAAAAGTGGTTTTTCCACACGAATACAAGTGCAAAAGTGGTTTCCTGCACCAACACAAGTGCGAAAAGTGGTTTTTCAACACTAACACAAGTGCGAAAAGTGGTTTTTCAACACTAACACAAGTGCGAAAAGTGGTTTTTCCACACTAATACAAGTGCAAAAGTGGTTTCCTGCACCAACACAAGTGAGAAAAATGGTTTTTCAACACTAACACAAGTGTGAAAAGTGGTTTTTCAACACTAACACAAGTGCGAAAAGTGGTTCTTCAACACTATCACAAGTGCAAAAAGTGTTTTTTCCACACTAATACAAGTGCAAAAGTGGTTTCCTGCACGAACACAAGTGCGAAAAGTGGTTTTTCCACACGAATACAAGTGCAAAAGTGGTTTCCTGCACCAACACAAGTGCGAAAAGTGGTTTTTCAACACTAACACAAGTGTGAAAAGTGGTTTTTCAACACTAACACAAGTGCGAAAAGTGGTTTTTCCACACTAATACAAGTGCAAAAGTGGTTTCCTGCACCAACACAAGTGCGAAAAGTGGTTTTTCAACACTAACACAAGTGCGAAAAGTGTTTTTTCAACACTATCACAAGTGCAAAAAGTGTTTTTTCCACACTAATACAAGTGCAAAAGTGGTTTCCTGCACCAACACAAGTGCGAAAAGTGGTTTTTCAACACTAACACAAGTGCGAAAAGTGGTTTTTCAACACTAACACAAGTGCGAAAAGTGGTTTTCCACACTAATACAAGTGCAAAAGTGGTTTCCTGCACCAACACAAGTGCGAAAAGTGGTTTTTCAACACTAACACAAGTGCGAAAAGTGGTTTTTCAACACTATCACAAGTGCAAAAAGTGTTTTTTCCACACTAATACAAGTGCAAAAGTGGTTTCCTGCACCAACACAAGTGCGATAAGTGGTTTTTCAACACTAACACAAGTGCGAAAAGTGGTTTTTCCACACTAATACAAGTGCAAAAGTGGTTTCCTGCACCAACACAAGTGCGAAAAGTGGTTTTTCAACACTAACACAAGTACGAAAAGTGGTTTTTCAACACTATCACAAGTGCAAAAAGTGTTTTTTCCACACTAATACAAGTGCAAAAGTGGTTTCCTGCACCAACACAAGTGCGAAAAGTGGTTTTTCAACACTAACACAAGTGCGAAAAGTGGTTTTTCAACACCAACACAAGTGCGAAAAGTGGTTTTTCAACACTAACACAAGTGTGAAAAGTGGTTTTTCAATACTATCACAAGTACAAAAAGTGGTTTTTCAACACTATCACAAGTGCAAAAAGTGTTTTTTCCACACTAATACAAGTGCAAAAGTGGTTTCCTGCACCAACACAAGTGCGAAAAGTGGTTTTTCAACACTAACACAAGTGCGAAAAGTGGTTTATCCACACTAATACAAGTGCAAAAGTGGTTTCCTGCACCAACACAAGTGCGAAAAATGGTTTTTCAACACTAACACAAGTGCGAAAAGTGGTTTTTCAACACTATCACAAGTGCAAAAAGTGTTTTTTCCACACTAATACAAGTGCAAAAGTGGTTTCCTGCACCAACACAAGTGCGAAAAGTGTTTTTTCAACACTAACACAAGTGCGAAAAGTGGTTTTTCAACACTAACACAAGTGCGAAAAGTGTTTTTTCCACACTAATACAAGTGCAAAAGTGGTTTCCTGCACCAACACAAGTGCGAAAAGTGGTTTTTCAACACCAACACAAGTGCGAAAAGTGTTTTTTCAACACTAACACAAGTGCGAAAAGTGGTTTTTCAATACTATCATAAGTGCAAAAAGTGGTTTTTCAACACTATCTCAAGTGCAAAAAGTGTTTTTTCCACACTAATACAAGTGCAAAAGTGGTTTCCTGCACAAACACAAGTGCGAAAAGTGGTTTTTCAACACTAACACAAGTGCGAAAAGTGGTTTTTCAACACCAACACAAGTGCGAAAAGTGGTTTTTCAACACTAACACAAGTGCGAAAAGTGGTTTTTCAATACTATCACAAGTGCAAAAAGTGGTTTTTCAACACTATCACAAGTGCAAAAAGGGTTTTTTCCACACTAATACAAGTGCAAAAGTGGTTTCCTGCACCAACACAAGTGCGAAAAGTGGTTTTTCAACACTAACACAAGTGCGAAAAGTGGTTTTTCAACACTATCACAAGTGAAAAAAGTGTTTTTTCCACACTAATACATGTGCAAATGTGGTTTCCTGCACCAACACAAGTGCGAAAAGTGGTTTTTCAACACTAACACAAGTGCGAAAATTGGAATTTCAACACTAACACAAGTGCGAAAAGTGGTTTTTCCACACTAATACAAGTGCAAAAGTGGTTTCCTGCACCAACACAGGTGCGAAAAGTGGTTTTTCAACACTAACAAGTGCGAGAAGTGGTTTTTCAACACTATCACAAGTGCAAAAAGTGTTTTTTCCACACTAATACAAGTGCAAAAGTGGTTTCCTGCACCAACACAAGTGCGAAAAGTGTTTTTTCAACACTAACACAAGTGCGAAAAGTGGTTTTTCAACACTAATACAAGTGCAAAAGTGGTTTCCTGCACCAACACAAGTGCGAAAAGTGGTTTTTCAACACTAACACAAGTACGAAAAGTGGTTTTTCAACACTATCACAAGTGCAAAAAGTGTTTTTTCCACACTAATACAAGTGCAAAAGTGGTTTCCTGCACCAACACAAGTGCGAAAAGTGGTTTTTCAACACTAACACAAGTGCGAAAAGTGGTTTTTCAACACCAACACAAGTGCGAAAAGTGGTTTTTCAACACTAACACAAGTGTGAAAAGTGGTTTTTCAATACTATCACAAGTACAAAAAGTGGTTTTTCAACACTATCACAAGTGCAAAAAGTGTTTTTTCCACACTAATACAAGTGCAAAAGTGGTTTCCTGCACCAACACAAGTGCGAAAAGTGGTTTTTCAACACTAACACAAGTGCGAAAAGTGGTTTATCCACACTAATACAAGTGCAAAAGTGGTTTCCTGCACCAACACAAGTGCGAAAAATGGTTTTTCAACACTAACACAAGTGCGAAAAGTGGTTTTTCAACACTATCACAAGTGCAAAAAGTGTTTTTTCCACACTAATACAAGTGCAAAAGTGGTTTCCTGCACCAACACAAGTGCGAAAAGTGTTTTTTCAACACTAACACAAGTGCGAAAAGTGGTTTTTCAACACTAACACAAGTGCGAAAAGTGTTTTTTCCACACTAATACAAGTGCAAAAGTGGTTTCCTGCACCAACACAAGTGCGAAAAGTGGTTTTTCAACACCAACACAAGTGCGAAAAGTGTTTTTTCAACACTAACACAAGTGCGAAAAGTGGTTTTTCAATACTATCATAAGTGCAAAAAGTGGTTTTTCAACACTATCTCAAGTGCAAAAAGTGTTTTTTCCACACTAATACAAGTGCAAAAGTGGTTTCCTGCACAAACACAAGTGCGAAAAGTGGTTTTTCAACACTAACACAAGTGCGAAAAGTGGTTTTTCAACACCAACACAAGTGCGAAAAGTGGTTTTTCAACACTAACACAAGTGCGAAAAGTGGTTTTTCAATACTATCACAAGTGCAAAAAGTGGTTTTTCAACACTATCACAAGTGCAAAAAGGGTTTTTTCCACACTAATACAAGTGCAAAAGTGGTTTCCTGCACCAACACAAGTGCGAAAAGTGGTTTTTCAACACTAACACAAGTGCGAAAAGTGGTTTTTCAACACTATCACAAGTGAAAAAAGTGTTTTTTCCACACTAATACATGTGCAAATGTGGTTTCCTGCACCAACACAAGTGCGAAAAGTGGTTTTTCAACACTAACACAAGTGCGAAAATTGGAATTTCAACACTAACACAAGTGCGAAAAGTGGTTTTTCCACACTAATACAAGTGCAAAAGTGGTTTCCTGCACCAACACAGGTGCGAAAAGTGGTTTTTCAACACTAACAAGTGCGAGAAGTGGTTTTTCAACACTATCACAAGTGCAAAAAGTGTTTTTTCCACACTAATACAAGTGCAAAAGTGGTTTCCTGCACCAACACAAGTGCGAAAAGTGTTTTTTCAACACTAACACAAGTGCGAAAAGTGGTTTTTCAACACTAATACAAGTGCAAAAGTGGTTTCCTGCACCAACACAAGTGCGAAAAGTGGTTTTTAAACACTGACACAAGTGCGAAAAGTGGTTTTTCAACACTAACACAAGTGCGAAAAGTGGTTTTTCAACACTAACACAAGTGCGAAAAGTGGTTTTTCCACACTAATACAAGTGCAAAAGTGGTGTCCTGCACCAACACAAGTGCGAAAAGTGGTTTTTCAACACTAACACAAGTGCGAAAAGTGGTTCTTCAACACTATCACAAGTGCAAAAAGTGTTTTTCCACACTAATGCAAGTGCAAAAGTGGTTTCCTGCACCAACACCAGTGCGAAAAGTGGTTTTTCAACACTAACACAAGTGCGAAAAGTGGTTTTTCCACACTAATACAAGTGCAAAAGTGGTTTCCTGCACCAACACAAGTGCGAAAAATGGTTTTTCAACACTAACACAAGTGCGAAAAGTGGTTTTTCAACACTAACACAAGTGCGAAAAGTGGTTCTTCAACACTATCACAAGTGCAAAAAGTGTTTTTTCCACACTAATACAAGTGCAAAAGTGGTTTCCTGCACCAACACAAGTGCGAAAAGTGGTTTTTCCACACGAATACAAGTGCAAAAGTGGTTTCCTGCACCAACACAAGTGCGAAAAGTGGTTTTTCAACACTAACACAAGTGCGAAAAGTGGTTTTTCAACACTAACACAAGTGCGAAAAGTGGTTTTTCCACACTAATACAAGTGCAAAAGTGGTTTCCTGCACCAACACAAGTGAGAAAAATGGTTTTTCAACACTAACACAAGTGTGAAAAGTGGTTTTTCAACACTAACACAAGTGCGAAAAGTGGTTCTTCAACACTATCACAAGTGCAAAAAGTGTTTTTTCCACACTAATACAAGTGCAAAAGTGGTTTCCTGCACGAACACAAGTGCGAAAAGTGGTTTTTCCACACGAATACAAGTGCAAAAGTGGTTTCCTGCACCAACACAAGTGCGAAAAGTGGTTTTTCAACACTAACACAAGTGTGAAAAGTGGTTTTTCAACACTAACACAAGTGCGAAAAGTGGTTTTTCCACACTAATACAAGTGCAAAAGTGGTTTCCTGCACCAACACAAGTGCGAAAAGTGGTTTTTCAACACTAACACAAGTGCGAAAAGTGTTTTTTCAACACTATCACAAGTGCAAAAAGTGTTTTTTCCACACTAATACAAGTGCAAAAGTGGTTTCCTGCACCAACACAAGTGCGAAAAGTGGTTTTTCAACACTAACACAAGTGCGAAAAGTGGTTTTTCAACACTAACACAAGTGCGAAAAGTGGTTTTCCACACTAATACAAGTGCAAAAGTGGTTTCCTGCACCAACACAAGTGCGAAAAGTGGTTTTTCAACACTAACACAAGTGCGAAAAGTGGTTTTTCAACACTATCACAAGTGCAAAAAGTGTTTTTTCCACACTAATACAAGTGCAAAAGTGGTTTCCTGCACCAACACAAGTGCGATAAGTGGTTTTTCAACACTAACACAAGTGCGAAAAGTGGTTTTTCCACACTAATACAAGTGCAAAAGTGGTTTCCTGCACCAACACAAGTGCGAAAAGTGGTTTTTCAACACTAACACAAGTACGAAAAGTGGTTTTTCAACACTATCACAAGTGCAAAAAGTGTTTTTTCCACACTAATACAAGTGCAAAAGTGGTTTCCTGCACCAACACAAGTGCGATAAGTGGTTTTTCAACACTAACACAAGTGCGAAAAGTGGTTTTTCAACACCAACACAAGTGCGAAAAGTGTTTTTTCAACACTAACACAAGTGCGAAAAGTGGTTTTTCAATACTATCACAAGTGCAAAAAGTGGTTTTTCAACACTATCACAAGTGCAAAAAGTGTTTTTTCCACACTAATACAAGTGCAAAAGTGGTTTCCTGCACCAACACAAGTGCGAAAAGTGGTTTTTCAACACTAACACAAGTGCGAAAAGTGGTTTTTCAACACCAACACAAGTGCGAAAAGTGGTTTTTCAACACTAACACAAGTGTGAAAAGTGGTTTTTCAATACTATCACAAGTACAAAAAGTGGTTTTTCAACACTATCACAAGTGCAAAAAGTGTTTTTTCCACACTAATACAAGTGCAAAAGTGGTTTCCTGCACCAACACAAGTGCGAAAAGTGGTTTTTCAACACTAACACAAGTGCGAAAAGTGGTTTTTCAACACTATCACAAGTGCAAAAAGTGTTTTTTCCACACTAATACAAGTGCAAATGTGGTTTCCTGCACCAACACAAGTGCGAAAAGTGGTTTTTCAACACTAACACAAGTGCGAAAAGTGGAATTTCAACACTAACACAAGTGCGAAAAGTGGTTTTTCCACACTAATACAAGTGCAAAAGTGGTTTCCTGCACCAACACAGGTGCGAAAAGTGGTTTTTCAACACTAACACAAGTGCGAAAAGTGGTTTTTCAACACTATCACAAGTGCAAAAAGTGTTTTTCCACACTAATACAAGTGCAAAAGTGGTTTCCTGCACCAACACAAGTGCGAAAAGTGGTTTTTCAACACTAACACAAGTGCGAAAAGTGGTTTTTCAACACTAACACAAGTGTGAAAAGTGGTTTTTCCACACTAATACAAGTGCAAAAGTGGTTTCCTGCACCAACACAAGTGCGAAAAGTGGTTTTTCAACACTAACACAAGTGCGAAAAGTGGTTTTTCAACACTATCACAAGTGCAAAAAGTGTTTTTTCCACACTAATGCAAGTGCAAAAGTGGTTTCCTGCACCAACACAAGTGCGAAAAGTGGTTTTTCAACACTAACACAAGTGCAAAAAGTGGTTTTTCAACACTAACACAAGTGTGAAAAGTGGTTTTTCCACACGAATACAAGTGCAAAAGTGGTTTCCTGCACCAACACAAGTGCGAAAAGTGGTTTTTCAACACTAACACAAGTGCGAAAAGTGGTTTTTCAACACTATCACAAGTGCAAAAAGTGTTTTTCCACACTAATACAAGTGCAAAAGTGGTTTCCTGCACCAACACAAGTGCGAAAAGTGGTTTTTCAACACTAACACAAGTGCGAAAAGTGGTTTTTCAACACTAACACAAGTGCGAAAAGTGGTTTTTCAACACTAACACAAGTGCGAAAAGTGTTTTTTCAACACTAACACAAGTGCGAAAAGTGGTTTTTCCACACTAATACAAGTGCAAAAGTGGTTTCCTGCACCAACACAAGTGCGAAAAGTGGTTTTTCAACACTAACACAAGTGCGAAAAGTGGTTTTTCAATACTATCACAAGTGCAAAAAGTGGTTTTTCAACACAAACACAAGTGCGAAAAGTGGTTTTTCAACACTATCACAAGTGCAAAAAGTGTTTTTTCCACACTAATACAAGTGCAAAAGTGGTTTCCTGCACCAACACAAGTGCGAAAAGTGGTTTTTCAACACTAACACAAGTGCAAAAAGTGTTTTTTCCACACTAATACAAGTGCAAAAGTGGTTTCCTGCACCAACACAAGTGCGAAAAGTGGTTTTTCAACACTAACACAAGTGCGAAAAGTGGTTTTTCAACACTATCATAAGTGCAAAAAGTGTTTTTTCCACACTAATGCAAGTGCAAAAGTGGTTTCCTGCACCAACACAAGTGCGAAAAGTGGTTTTTCAACACTAACACAAGTGCGAAAAGTGGTTTTTCAACACTAACACAAGTGCGAAAAGTGGTTTTTCCACACGAATACAAGTGCAAAAGTGGTTTCCTGCACCAACACAAGTGCGAAAAGTGGTTTTTCAACACTAACAGAAGTGCAAAAAGTGGTTTTTCAACACTAACACAAGTGCGAAAAGTGGTTTTTTCCACACTAATACAAGTGCAAAAGTGGTTTCCTGCACCAACACAAGTGCGAAAAGTGGTTTTTCAACACTAACACAAGTGCGAAAAGTGGTTTTTCAACACTATCACAAGTGTAAAAAGTGTTTTTCCACACTAATACAAGTGCAAAAGTGGTTTCCTGCACCAACACAAGTGCGAAAAGTGGTTTTTCAACACTAACACAAGTGCGAAAAGTGGTTTTTCAACACTAACACAAGTGCGAAAAGTGGTTTTTCAACACTAACACAAGTGCGAAAAGTGTTTTTTCAACACTAACACAAGTGCGAAAAGTGGTTTTTCCACACTAATACAAGTGCAAAAGTGGTTTCCTGCACCAACACAAGTGCGAAAAGTGGTTTTTCAACACTAACACAAGTGCGAAAAGTGGTTTTTCAATTCTATCACAAGTGCAAAAAGTGGTTTTTCAACACTATCACAAGTGCAAAAAGTGTTTTTTCCACACTAATACAAGTGCAAAAGTGGTTTCCTGCACCAACACAAGTGCGAAAAGTGGTTTTTCAACACTAACACAAGTGCGAAAAGTGGTTTTTCAACACTATCACAAGTGCAAAAAGTGTTTTTTCCACACTAATACAAGTGCAAATGTGGTTTCCTGCACCAACACAAGTGTGAAAAGTGGTTTTTCAACACTAACACAAGTGCGAAAAGTGGTTTTTCAACACTAACACAAGTGCGAAAAGTGGTTTTTCCACACTAATACAAGTGCAAAAGTGGTTTCCTGCACCAACACAAGTGCGAAAAATGGTTTTTCAACACTAACACAAGTGCGAAAAGTGGTTTTTCAACACTATCACAAGTGCAAAAAGTGTTTTTTCCACACTAATACAAGTGCAAAAGTGGTTTCCTGCACCAACACAAGTGCGAAAAGTGTTTTTTCAATACTAACACAAGTGCGAAAATGGTTTTTCAACACTAACACAAGTGCGAAAAGTGGTTTTTCAACACCAACACAAGTGCGAAAAGTGGTTTTTCAACACTAACACAAGTGCGAAAAGTGGTTTTTCAATACTATCACAAGTGCAAAAAGTGGTTTTTCAACACTATCACAAGTGCAAAAAGTGTTTTTTCCACACTAATACAAGTGCAAAAGTGGTTTCCTGCACTAACACAAGTGCGAAAAGTGGTTTTTCAACACTAACACAAGTGCTAAAAGTGGTTTTTCAACACCAACACAAGTGCGAAAAGTGGTTTTTCAACACTAACACAAGTGCGAAAAGTGGTTTTTCAATACTATCACAAGTGCAAAAAGTGGTTTTTCAACACTATCACAAGTGCAAAAAGGGTTTTTTCCACACTAATACAAGTGCAAAAGTGGTTTCCTGCACCAACACAAGTGCGAAAAGTGGTTTTTCAACACTAACACAAGTGCGAAAAGTGGTTTTTCAACACTATCACAAGTGAAAAAAGTGTTTTTTCCACACTAATACATGTGCAAATGTGGTTTCCTGCACCAACACAAGTGCGAAAAGTGGTTTTTCAACACTAACACAAGTGCGAAAATTGGAATTTCAACACTAACACAAGTGCGAAAAGTGGTTTTTCCACACTAATACAAGTGCAAAAGTGGTTTCCTGCACCAACACAGGTGCGAAAAGTGGTTTTTCAACACTAACAAGTGCGAGAAGTGGTTTTTCAACACTATCACAAGTGCAAAAAGTGTTTTTTCCACACTAATACAAGTGCAAAAGTGGTTTCCTGCACCAACACAAGTGCGAAAAGTGTTTTTTCAACACTAACACAAGTGCGAAAAGTGGTTTTTCAACACTAACACAAGTGCGAAAAGTGTTTTTTCCACACTAATACAAGTGCAAAAGTGGTTTCCTGCACCAACACAAGTGCGAAAAGTGGTTTTTAAACACTGACACAAGTGCGAAAAGTGGTTTTTCAACACTAACACAAGTGCGAAAAGTGGTTTTTCAACACTAACACAAGTGCGAAAAGTGGTTTTTCCACACTAATACAAGTGCAAAAGTGGTGTCCTGCACCAACACAAGTGCGAAAAGTGGTTTTTCAACACTAACACAAGTGCGAAAAGTGGTTCTTCAACACTATCACAAGTGCAAAAAGTGTTTTTTCCACACTAATGCAAGTGCAAAAGTGGTTTCCTGCACCAACACCAGTGCGAAAAGTGGTTTTTCAACACTAACACAAGTGCGAAAAGTGGTTTTTCCACACTAATACAAGTGCAAAAGTGGTTTCCTGCACCAACACAAGTGCGAAAAATGGTTTTTCAACACTAACACAAGTGCGAAAAGTGGTTTTTCAACACTAACACAAGTGCGAAAAGTGGTTCTTCAACACTATCACAAGTGCAAAAAGTGTTTTTTCCACACTAATACAAGTGCAAAAGTGGTTTCCTGCACCAACACAAGTGCGAAAAGTGGTTTTTCCACACGAATACAAGTGCAAAAGTGGTTTCCTGCACCAACACAAGTGCGAAAAGTGGTTTTTCAACACTAACACAAGTGCGAAAAGTGGTTTTTCAACACTAACACAAGTGCGAAAAGTGGTTTTTCCACACTAATACAAGTGCAAAAGTGGTTTCCTGCACCAACACAAGTGAGAAAAATGGTTTTTCAACACTAACACAAGTGTGAAAAGTGGTTTTTCAACACTAACACAAGTGCGAAAAGTGGTTCTTCAACACTATCACAAGTGCAAAAAGTGTTTTTTCCACACTAATACAAGTGCAAAAGTGGTTTCCTGCACGAACACAAGTGCGAAAAGTGGTTTTTCCACACGAATACAAGTGCAAAAGTGGTTTCCTGCACCAACACAAGTGCGAAAAGTGGTTTTTCAACACTAACACAAGTGTGAAAAGTGGTTTTTCAACACTAACACAAGTGCGAAAAATGGTTTTTCCACACTAATACAAGTGCAAAAGTGGTTTCCTGCACCAACACAAGTGCGAAAAGTGGTTTTTCAACACTAACACAAGTGCGAAAAGTGTTTTTTCAACACTATCACAAGTGCAAAAAGTGTTTTTTCCACACTAATACAAGTGCAAAAGTGGTTTCCTGCACCAACACAAGTGCGAAAAGTGGTTTTTCAACACTAACACAAGTGCGAAAAGTGGTTTTTCAACACTAACACAAGTGCGAAAAGTGGTTTTCCACACTAATACAAGTGCAAAAGTGGTTTCCTGCACCAACACAAGTGCGAAAAGTGGTTTTTCAACACTAACACAAGTGCGAAAAGTGGTTTTTCAACACTATCACAAGTGCAAAAAGTGTTTTTTCCACACTAATACAAGTGCAAAAGTGGTTTCCTGCACCAACACAAGTGCGATAAGTGGTTTTTCAACACTAACACAAGTGCGAAAAGTGGTTTTTCCACACTAATACAAGTGCAAAAGTGGTTTCCTGCACCAACACAAGTGCGAAAAGTGGTTTTTCAACACTAACACAAGTACGAAAAGTGGTTTTTCAACACTATCACAAGTGCAAAAAGTGTTTTTTCCACACTAATACAAGTGCAAAAGTGGTTTCCTGCACCAACACAAGTGCGAAAAGTGGTTTTTCAACACTAACACAAGTGCGAAAAGTGGTTTTTCAACACCAACACAAGTGCGAAAAGTGGTTTTTCAACACTAACACAAGTGTGAAAAGTGGTTTTTCAATACTATCACAAGTACAAAAAGTGGTTTTTCAACACTATCACAAGTGCAAAAAGTGTTTTTTCCACACTAATACAAGTGCAAAAGTGGTTTCCTGCACCAACACAAGTGCGAAAAGTGGTTTTTCAACACTAACACAAGTGCGAAAAGTGGTTTTTCCACACTAATACAAGTGCAAAAGTGGTTTCCTGCACCAACACAAGTGCGAAAAATGGTTTTTCAACACTAACTCAAGTGCGAAAAGTGGTTTTTCAACACTATCACAAGTGCAAAAAGTGTTTTTTCCACACTAATACAAGTGCAAAAGTGGTTTCCTGCACCAACACAAGTGCGAAAAGTGTTTTTTCAACACTAACACAAGTGCGAAAAGTGGTTTTTCAACACTAACACAAGTGCGAAAAGTGTTTTTTCCACACTAATACAAGTGCAAAAGTGGTTTCCTGCACCAACACAAGTGCGAAAAGTGGTTTTTCAACACCAACACAAGTGCGAAAAGTGTTTTTTCAACACTAACACAAGTGCGAAAAGTGGTTTTTCAATACTATCACAAGTGCAAAAAGTGGTTTTTCAACACTATAACAAGTGCAAAAAGTGTTTTTTCCACACTAATACAAGTGCAAAAGTGGTTTCCTGCACTAACACAAGTGCGAAAAGTGGTTTTTCAACACTAACACAAGTGCGAAAAGTGGTTTTTCAACACTAACACAAGTGCGAAAAGTGGTTTTTCAACACTAACACAAGTGCGAAAAGTGGTTTTTCAACACTAACACAAGTGCGAAAAGTGGTTTTTCAATACTATCACAAGTGCAAAAAGTGGTTTTTCAACACTATCACAAGTGCAAAAAGGGTTTTTTCCACACTAATACAAGTGCAAAAGTGGTTTCCTGCACCAACACAAGTGCGAAAAGTGGTTTTTCAACACTAACACAAGTGCGAAAAGTGGTTTTCAACACTATCACAAGTGAAAAAAGTGTTTTTTCCACACTAATACATGTGCAAATGTGGTTTCCTGCACCAACACAAGTGCGAAAAGTGGTTTTTCAACACTAACACAAGTGCGAAAATTGGAATTTCAACACTAACACAAGTGCGGAAAGTGGTTTTTCCACACTAATACAAGTGCAAAAGTGGTTTCCTGCACCAACACAGGTGCGAAAAGTGGTTTTTCAACACTAACAAGTGCGAGAAGTGGTTTTTCAACACTATCACAAGTGCAAAAAGTGTTTTTTCCACACTAATACAAGTGCAAAAGTGGTTTCCTGCACCAACACAAGTGCGAAAAGTGTTTTTTCAACACTAACACAAGTGCGAAAAGTGGTTTTTCAACACTAACACAAGTGCGAAAAGTGTTTTTTCCACACTAATACAAGTGCAAAAGTGGTTTCCTGCACCAACACAAGTGCGAAAAGTGGTTTTTAAACACTGACACAAGTGCGAAAAGTGGTTTTTCAACACTAACACAAGTGCGAAAAGTGGTTTTTCAACACTAACACAAGTGCGAAAAGTGGTTTTTCCACACTAATACAAGTGCAAAAGTGGTGTCCTGCACCAACACAAGTGCGAAAAGTGGTTTTTCAACACTAACACAAGTGCGAAAAGTGGTTCTTCAACACTATCACAAGTGCAAAAAGTGTTTTTTCCACACTAATGCAAGTGCAAAAGTGGTTTCCTGCACCAACACCAGTGCAAAAAGGGGTTTTTCAACACTAACACAAGTGCGAAAAGTGGTTTTTCCACACTAATACAAGTGCAAAAGTGGTTTCCTGCACCAACACAAGTGCGAAAAATGGTTTTTCAACACTAACACAAGTGCGAAAAGTGGTTTTTCAACACTAACACAAGTGCGAAAAGTGGTTCTTCAACACTATCACAAGTGCAAAAAGTGTTTTTTCCACACTAATACAAGTGCAAAAGTGGTTTCCTGCACCAACACAAGTGCGAAAAGTGGTTTTTCCACACGAATACAAGTGCAAAAGTGGTTTCCTGCACCAACACAAGTGCGAAAAGTGGTTTTTCAACACTAACACAAGTGCGAAAAGTGGTTTTTCAACACTAACACAAGTGCGAAAAGTGGTTTTTCCACACTAATACAAGTGCAAAAGTGGTTTCCTGCACCAACACAAGTGAGAAAAATGGTTTTTCAACACTAACACAAGTGTGAAAAGTGGTTTTTCAACACTAACACAAGTGCGAAAAGTGGTTCTTCAACACTATCACAAGTGCAAAAAGTGTTTTTTCCACACTAATACAAGTGCAAAAGTGGTTTCCTGCACCAACACAAGTGCGAAAAGTGGTTTTTCCACACGAATACAAGTGCAAAAGTGGTTTCCTGCACCAACACAAGTGCGAAAAGTGGTTTTTCAACACTAACACAAGTGTGAAAAGTGGTTTTTCAACACTAACACAAGTGCGAAAAGTGGTTTTTCCACACTAATACAAGTGCAAAAGTGGTTTCCTGCACCAACACAAGTGCGAAAAGTGGTTTTTCAACACTAACACAAGTGCGAAAAGTGTTTTTTCAACACTATCACAAGTGCAAAAAGTGTTTTTTCCACACTAATACAAGTGCAAAAGTGGTTTCCTGCACCAACACAAGTGCGAAAAGTGGTTTTTCAACACTAACACAAGTGCGAAAAGTGGTTTTTCAACACTAACACAAGTGCGAAAAGTGGTTTTCCACACTAATACAAGTGCAAAAGTGGTTTCCTGCACCAACACAAGTGCGAAAAGTGGTTTTTCAACACTAACACAAGTGCGAAAAGTGGTTTTTCAACACTATCACAAGTGCAAAAAGTGTTTTTTCCACACTAATACAAGTGCAAAAGTGGTTTCCTGCACCAACACAAGTGCGATAAGTGGTTTTTCAACACTAACACAAGTGCGAAAAGTGGTTTTTCCACACTAATACAAGTGCAAAAGTGGTTTCCTGCACCAACACAAGTGCGAAAAGTGGTTTTTCAACACTAACACAAGTACGAAAAGTGGTTTTTCAACACTATCACAAGTGCAAAAAGTGTTTTTTCCACACTAATACAAGTGCAAAAGTGGTTTCCTGCACCAACACAAGTGCGATAAGTGGTTTTTCAACACTAACACAAGTGCGAAAAGTGGTTTTTCAACACCAACACAAGTGCGAAAAGTGTTTTTTCAACACTAACACAAGTGCGAAAAGTGGTTTTTCAATACTATCACAAGTGCAAAAAGTGGTTTTTCAACACTATCACAAGTGCAAAAAGTGTTTTTTCCACACTAATACAAGTGCAAAAGTGGTTTCCTGCACCAACACAAGTGCGAAAAGTGGTTTTTCAACACTAACACAAGTGCGAAAAGTGGTTTTTCAACACCAACACAAGTGCGAAAAGTGGTTTTTCAACACTAACACAAGTGTGAAAAGTGGTTTTTCAATACTATCACAAGTACAAAAAGTGGTTTTTCAACACTATCACAAGTGCAAAAAGTGTTTTTTCCACACTAATACAAGTGCAAAAGTGGTTTCCTGCACCAACACAAGTGCGAAAAGTGGTTTTTCAACACTAACACAAGTGCGAAAAGTGGTTTTTCAACACTATCACAAGTGCAAAAAGTGTTTTTTCCACACTAATACAAGTGCAAATGTGGTTTCCTGCACCAACACAAGTGCGAAAAGTGGTTTTTCAACACTAACACAAGTGCGAAAAGTGGAATTTCAACACTAACACAAGTGCGAAAAGTGGTTTTTCCACACTAATACAAGTGCAAAAGTGGTTTCCTGCACCAACACAGGTGCGAAAAGTGGTTTTTCAACACTAACAAGTGCGATAAGTGGTTTTTCAACACTAACACAAGTGCGAAAAGTGGTTTTTCCACACTAATACAAGTGCAAAAGTGGTTTCCTGCACCAACACAAGTGCGAAAAGTGGTTTTTCAACACTAACACAAGTGCGAAAAGTGGTTTTTCAACACTAACACAAGTGTGAAAAGTGGTTTTTCCACACTAATACAAGTGCAAAAGTGGTTTCCTGCACCAACACAAGTGCGAAAAGTGGTTTTTCAACACTAACACAAGTGCGAAAAGTGGTTTTTCAACACTATCACAAGTGCAAAAAGTGTTTTTTCCACACTAATGCAAGTGCAAAAGTGGTTTCCTGCACCAACACAAGTGCGAAAAGTGGTTTTTCAACACTAACACAAGTGCAAAAAGTGGTTTTTCAACACTAACACAAGTGCGAAAAGTGGTTTTTCCACACGAATACAAGTGCAAAAGTGGTTTCCTGCACCAACACAAGTGCGAAAAGTGGTTTTTCAACACTAACACAAGTGCGAAAAGTGGTTTTTCAACACTATCACAAGTGCAAAAAGTGTTTTTCCACACTAATACAAGTGCAAAAGTGGTTTCCTGCACCAACACAAGTGCGAAAAGTGGTTTTTCAACACTAACACAAGTGCGAAAAGTGGTTTTTCAACACTAACACAAGTGCGAAAAGTGGTTTTTCAACACTAACACAAGTGCGAAAAGTGTTTTTTCAACACTAACACAAGTGCGAAAAGTGGTTTTTCCACACTAATACAAGTGCAAAAGTGGTTTCCTGCACCAACACAAGTGCGAAAAGTGGTTTTTCAACACTAACACAAGTGCGAAAAGTGGTTTTTCAATACTATCACAAGTGCAAAAAGTGGTTTTTCAACACAAACACAAGTGCGAAAAGTGGTTTTTCAACACTATCACAAGTGCAAAAAGTGTTTTTTCCACACTAATACAAGTGCAAAAGTAGTTTCCTGCACCAACACAAGTGCGAAAAGTGGTTTTTCAACACTAACACAAGTGCAAAAAGTGTTTTTTCCACACTAATACAAGTGCAAAAGTGGTTTCCTGCACCAACACAAGTGCGAAAAGTGGTTTTTCAACACTAACACAAGTGCGAAAAGTGGTTTTTCAACACTATCATAAGTGCAAAAAGTGTTTTTTCCACACTAATGCAAGTGCAAAAGTGGTTTCCTGCACCAACACAAGTGCGAAAAGTGGTTTTTCAACACTAACACAAGTGCGAAAAGTGGTTTTTCAACACTAACACAAGTGCGAAAAGTGGTTTTTCCACACGAATACAAGTGCAAAAGTGGTTTCCTGCACCAACACAAGTGCGAAAAGTGGTTTTTCAACACTAACACAAGTGCAAAAAGTGGTTTTTCAACACTAACACAAGTGCGAAAAGTGGTTTTTCCACACTAATACAAGTGCAAAAGTGGTTTCCTGCACCAACACAAGTGCGAAAAGTGGTTTTTCAACACTAACACAAGTGCGAAAAGTGGTTTTTCAACACTATCACAAGTGTAAAAAGTGTTTTTCCACACTAATACAAGTGCAAAAGTGGTTTCCTGCACCAACACAAGTGCGAAAAGTGGTTTTTCAACACTAACACAAGTGCGAAAAGTGGTTTTTCAACACTAACACAAGTGCGAAAAGTGGTTTTTCAACACTAACACAAGTGCGAAAAGTGTTTTTTCAACACTAACACAAGTGCGAAAAGTGGTTTTTCCACACTAATACAAGTGCAAAAGTGGTTTCCTACACCAACACAAGTGCGAAAAGTGGTTTTTCAACACTAACACAAGTGCGAAAAGTGGTTTTTCAATTCTATCACAAGTGCAAAAAGTGGTTTTTCAACACTATCACAAGTGCAAAAAGTGTTTTTTCCACACTAATACAAGTGCAAAAGTGGTTTCCTGCACCAACACAAGTGCGAAAAGTGGTTTTTCAACACTAACACAAGTGCGAAAAGTGGTTTTTCAACACTATCACAAGTGCAAAAAGTGTTTTTTCCACACTAATACAAGTGCAAATGTGGTTTCCTGCACCAACACAAGTGTGAAAAGTGGTTTTTCAACACTAACACAAGTGCGAAAAGTGGTTTTTCAACACTAACACAAGTGCGAAAAGTGGTTTTTCCACACTAATACAAGTGCAAAAGTGGTTTCCTGCACCAACACAAGTGCGAAAAATGGTTTTTCAACACTAACACAAGTGCGAAAAGTGGTTTTTCAACACTATCACAAGTGCAAAAAGTGTTTTTTCCACACTAATACAAGTGCAAAAGTGGTTTCCTGCACCAACACAAGTGCGAAAAGTGTTTTTTCAATACTAACACAAGTGCGAAAAGTGGTTTTTCAACACTAACACAAGTGCGAAAAGTGTTTTTTCCACACTAATACAAGTGCAAAAGTGGTTTCCTGCACCAACACAAGTGCGAAAAGTGGTTTTTCAACACCAACACAAGTGCGAAAAGTGTTTTTTCAACACTAACACAAGTGCGAAAAGTGGTTTTTCAATACTATCACAAGTGCAAAAAGTGGTTTTTCAACACTATCACAAGTGCAAAAAGTGTTTTTTCCACACTAATACAAGTGCAAAAGTGGTTTCCTGCACTAACACAAGTGCAAAAAGTGGTTTTTCAACACTAACACAAGTGCGAAAAGTGGTTTTTCAACACCAACACAAGTGCGAAAAGTGGTTTTTCAACACTAACACAAGTGCGAAAAGTGGTTTTTCAATACTATCACAAGTGCAAAAAGTGGTTTTTCAACACTATCACAAGTGCAAAAAGGGTTTTTTCCACACTAATACAAGTGCAAAAGTGGTTTCCTGCACCAACACAAGTGCGAAAAGTGGTTTTTCAACACTAACACAAGTGCGAAAAGTGGTTTTTCAACACTATCACAAGTGAAAAAAGTGTTTTTTCCACACTAATACATGTGCAAATGTGGTTTCCTGCACCAACACAAGTGCGAAAAGTGGTTTTTCAACACTAACACAAGTGCGAAAAGTGGAATTTCAACACTAACACAAGTGCGAAAAGTGGTTTTTCCACACTAATACAAGTGCAAAAGTGGTTTCCTGCACCAACACAGGTGCGAAAAGTGGTTTTTCAACACTAACAAGTGCGAGAAGTGGTTTTTCAACACTATCACAAGTGCAAAAAGTGTTTTTTCCACACTAATACAAGTGCAAAAGTGGTTTCCTGCACCAACACAAGTGCGAAAAGTGTTTTTTCAACACTAACACAAGTGCGAAAAGTGGTTTTTCAACACTAACACAAGTGCGAAAAGTGTTTTTTCCACACTAATACAAGTGCAAAAGTGGTTTCCTGCACCAACACAAGTGCGAAAAGTGGTTTTTCAACACTGACACAAGTGCGAAAAGTGGTTTTTCAACACTAACACAAGTGCGAAAAGTGGTTTTTCAACACTAACACAAGTGCGAAAAGTGGTTTTGCCACACTAATACAAGTGCAAAAGTGGTGTCCTGCACCAACACAAGTGCGAAAAGTGGTTTTTCAACACTAACACAAGTGCGAAAAGTGGTTCTTCAACACTATCACAAGTGCAAAAAGTGTTTTTTCCACACTAATGCAAGTGCAAAAGTGGTTTCCTGCACCAACACCAGTGCGAAAAGTGGTTTTTCAACACTAACACAAGTGCGAAAAGTGGTTTTTCCACACTAATACAAGTGCAAAAGTGGTTTCCTGCACCAACACAAGTGCGAAAAATGGTTTTTCAACACTAACACAAGTGCGAAAAGTGGTTTTTCAACACTAACACAAGTGCGAAAAGTGGTTCTTCAACACTATCACAAGTGCAAAAAGTGTTTTTTCCACACTAATACAAGTGCAAAAGTGGTTTCCTGCACCAACACAAGTGCGAAAAGTGGTTTTTCCACACGAATACAAGTGCAAAAGTGGTTTCCTGCACCAACACAAGTGCGAAAAGTGGTTTTTCAACACTAACACAAGTGCGAAAAGTGGTTTTTCAACACTAACACAAGTGCGAAAAGTGGTTTTTCCACACTAATACAAGTGCAAAAGTGGTTTCCTGCACCAACACAAGTGAGAAAAATGGTTTTTCAACACTAACACAAGTGTGAAAAGTGGTTTTTCAACACTAACACAAGTGCGAAAAGTGGTTCTTCAACACTATCACAAGTGCAAAAAGTGTTTTTTCCACACTAATACAAGTGCAAAAGTGGTTTCCTGCACCAACACAAGTGCGAAAAGTGGTTTTTCCACACGAATACAAGTGCAAAAGTGGTTTCCTGCACCAACACAAGTGCGAAAAGTGGTTTTTCAACACTAACACAAGTGTGAAAAGTGGTTTTTCAACACTAACACAAGTGCGAAAAGTGGTTTTTCCACACTAATACAAGTGCAAAAGTGGTTTCCTGCACCAACACAAGTGCGAAAAGTGGTTTTTCAACACTAACACAAGTGCGAAAAGTGTTTTTTCAACACTATCACAAATGCAAAAAGTGTTTTTTCCACACTAATACAAGTGCAAAAGTGGTTTCCTGCACCAACACAAGTGCGAAAAGTGGTTTTTCAACACTAACACAAGTGCGAAAAGTGGTTTTTCAACACTAACACAAGTGCGAAAAGTGGTTTTCCACACTAATACAAGTGCAAAAGTGGTTTCCTGCACCAACACAAGTGCGAAAAGTGGTTTTTCAACACTAACACAAGTGCGAAAAGTGGTTTTTCAACACTATCACAAGTGCAAAAAGTGTTTTTTCCACACTAATACAAGTGCAAAAGTGGTTTCCTGCACCAACACAAGTGCGATAAGTGGTTTTTCAACACTAACACAAGTGCGAAAAGTGGTTTTCCACACTAATACAAGTGCAAAAGTGGTTTCCTGCACCAACACAAGTGCGAAAAGTGGTTTTTCAACACTAACACAAGTACGAAAAGTGGTTTTTCAACACTATCACAAGTGCAAAAAGTGTTTTTTCCACACTAATACAAGTGCAAAAGTGGTTTCCTGCACCAACACAAGTGCGATAAGTGGTTTTTCAACACTAACACAAGTGCGAAAAGTGGTTTTTCAACACCAACACAAGTGCGAAAAGTGTTTTTTCAACACTAACACAAGTGCGAAAAGTGGTTTTTCAATACTATCACAAGTGCAAAAAGTGGTTTTTCAACACTATCACAAGTGCAAAAAGTGTTTTTTCCACACTAATACAAGTGCAAAAGTGGTTTCCTGCACCAACACAAGTGCGAAAAGTGGTTTTTCAACACTAACACAAGTGCGAAAAGTGGTTTTTCAACACCAACACAAGTGCAAAAAGTGGTTTTTCAATACTATCACAAGTACAAAAAGTGGTTTTTCAATACTATCACAAGTACAAAAAGTGGTTTTTCAACACTATCACAAGTGCAAAAAGTGTTTTTTCCACACTAATACAAGTGCAAAAGTGGTTTCCTGCACCAACACAAGTGCGAAAAGTGGTTTTTCAACACTAACACAAGTGTGAAAAGTGGTTTTTCAACACTATCACAAGTGCAAAAAGTGTTTTTTCCACACTAATACAAGTGCAAATGTGGTTTCCTGCACCAACACAAGTGCGAAAAGTGGTTTATCAACACTAACACAAGTGCGAAAAGTGGTTTTTCAACACTATCACAAGTGCAAAAAGTGTTTTTTCCACACTAATACAAGTGCAAATGTGGTTTCCTGCACCAACACAAGTGCGAAAAGTGGTTTTTCAACACTAACACAAGTGCGAAAAGTGGTTTTTCAACACTAACACAAGTGCGAAAAGTGGTTTTTCCACACTAATACAAGTGCAAAAGTGGTTTCCTGCACCAACACAAGTGCGAAAAGTGGTTTTTCAACACTAACACAAGTGCGAAAAGTGGTTTTTCAACACTATCACAAGTGCAAAAAGTGTTTTTTCCACACTAATACAAGTGCAAAAGTGGTTTCCTGCACCAACACAAGTGCGAAAAGTGTTTTTTCAACACTAACACAAGTGCGAAAAGTTGTTTTTCAACACTAACACAAGTGCGACAAGTGTTTTTTCCACACTAATACAAGTGCAAAAGTGGTTTCCTGCACCAACACAAGTGCGAAAACTGGTTTTTCAACACTAACACAAGTGTGAAAAGTGGTTCTTCAACACTATCACAAGTGCAAAAAGTGTTTTTTCCACACTAATGCAAGTGCAAAAGTGGTTTCCTGCACCAACACAAGTGCGAAAAGTCGTTTTTCAACACTAACACAAGTGCGAAAAGTGGTTTTTCCACACTAATACAAGTGCAAAAGTGGTTTCCTGCACCAACACAAGTGCGAAAAGTGGTTTTTCAACACTAACACAAGTGCGAAAAGTGGTTTTTCAACACTAACACAAGTGCGAAAAGTGATTCTTCAACACTATCACAAGTGCAAAAAGTGTTTTTTCCAAACTAATACAAGTGCAAAAGTGGTTTCCTGCACCAACACAAGTACAAAAAGTGGTTTTTCCACACGAATACAAGTGCAAAAGTGGTTTCCTGCACCAACACAAGTGTGAAAAGTGGTTTTTCAACACTAACACAAGTGCGAAAAGTCGTTTTTCAACACTAACACAAGTGCGAAAAGTGGTTTTTCCACACTAATACAAGTGCAAAAGTGGTTTCCTGCACCAACACAAGTGCGAAAAGTGGTTTTTCAACACTAACACAAGTGCGAAAAGTGTTTTTTCAACACTATCACAAGTGCAAAAAGTGTTTTTTCCACACTAATACAAGTGCAAAAGTGGTTTCCTGCACCAACACAAGTGTGAAAAGTGGTTTTTCAACACTAACACAAGTGCGAAAAGTGGTTTTTCAACACTAACACAAGTGCGAAAAGTGGTTTTTCAACACTAACACAAGTGCGAAAAGTGGTTTTTCAACACTAACACAAGTGCGAAAAGTGGTTTTTCCACACTAATACAAGTGCAAAAGTGGTGTCCTGCACCAACACAAGTGCGAAAAGTGGTTTTTCAACACTAACACAAGTGTGAAAAGTGGTTCTTCAACACTATCACAAGTGCAAAAAGTGTTTTTTCCACACTAATACAAATGCAAAAGTGGTTTCCTGCACCAACACAAGTGTGAAAAGTCGTTTTTCAACACTAACACAAGTGCGAAAAGTGGTTTTTCCACTCTAATACAAGTGCAAAAGTGGTTTCCTGCACCAACACAAGTGCGAAAAGTGGTTTTTCAACACTAACAAAAGTGCGAAAAGTGGTTTTTCAACACTAACACAAGTGCGAAAAGTGGTTTTTCAACACTAACACAAGTGCGAAAAGTGGTTTTTCCACACTAATACAAGTGCAAAAGTGGTTTCCTGCACCAACACAAGTGCGAAAAGTGGTTTTTCAACACTAACACAAGTGCGAAAAGTGGTTTTTCAACACTATCACAAGTGCAAAAAGTGTTTTTTCCACACTAATACAAGTACAAAAGTGGTTTCCGGCACCAACACAAGTGCGAAAAGTGGTTTTTCAACACTAACACAAGTGTGAAAAGTGGTTTTTCAACACTAACACAAGTGCGAAAAGTGTTTTTTCCACACTAACACAAGTGCGAAAAGTGGTTTTTCAATACTATCACAAGCGCAAAAAGTGTTTTTTCCACACTAATACAAGTGCAAAAGTGGTTTCCTGCACCAACACAAGTGCGAAAAGTGGTTTATCAACACTAACACAAGTGCGAAAAGTGGTTTTTCAACACTATCACAAGTGCAAAAAGTGTTTTTTCCACACTAATACAAGTGCAAATGTGGTTTCCTGCACCAACACAAGTGCGAAAAGTGGTTTTTCAACACTAACACAAGTGCGAAAAGTGGTTTTTCAACACTAACACAAGTGCGAAAAGTGGTTTTTCCACACTAATACAAGTGCAAAAGTGGTTTCCTGCACCAACACAAGTGCGAAAAGTGGTTTTTCAACACTAACACAAGTGCGAAAAGTGGTTTTTCAACACTATCACAAGTGCAAAAAGTGTTTTTTCCACACTAATACAAGTGCAAAAGTGGTTTCCTGCACCAACACAAGTGCGAAAAGTGTTTTTTCAACACTAACACAAGTGCGAAAAGTTGTTTTTCAACACTAACACAAGTGCGAAAAGTGTTTTTTCCACACTAATACAAGTGCAAAAGTGGTTTCCTGCACCAACACAAGTGCGAAAAGTGGTTTTTCAACACTAACACAAGTGCGAAAAGTGGTTTTTCAACACTAACACAAGTGCGAAAAGTGGTTTTTCAACACTAACACAAGTGCGAAAAGTGGTTTTTCCACACTAATACAAGTGCAAAAGTGGTGTCCTGCACCAACACAAGTGCGAAAAGTGGTTTTTCAACACTAACACAAGTGTGAAAAGTGGTTCTTCAACACTATCACAAGTGCAAAAAGTGTTTTTTCCACACTAATGCAAGTGCAAAAGTGGTTTCCTGCACCAACACAAGTGCGAAAAGTCGTTTTTCAACACTAACACAAGTGCGAAAAGTGGTTTTTCCACACTAATACAAGTGCAAAAGTGGTTTCCTGCACCAACACAAGTGCGAAAAGTGGTTTTTCAACACTAACACAAGTGCGAAAAGTGGTTTTTCAACACTAACACAAGTGCGAAAAGTGATTCTTCAACACTATCACAAGTGCAAAAAGTGTTTTTTCCAAACTAATACAAGTGCAAAAGTGGTTTCCTGCACCAACACAAGTGCGAAAAGTGGTTTTTCCACACGAATACAAGTGCAAAAGTGGTTTCCTGCACCAACACAAGTGTGAAAAGTGGTTTTTCAACACTAACACAAGTGCGAAAAGTCGTTTTTCAACACTAACACAAGTGCGAAAAGTGGTTTTTCCACACTAATACAAGTGCAAAAGTGGTTTCCTGCACCAACACAAGTGCGAAAAGTGGTTTTTCAACACTAACACAAGTGCGAAAAGTGTTTTTTCAACACTATCACAAGTGCAAAAAGTGTTTTTTCCACACTAATACAAGTGCAAAAGTGGTTTCCTGCACAAACACAAGTGCGAAAAGTGTTTTTTTCAACACTAACACAAGTGCGAAAAGTGGTTTTCCAAACTAATACAAGTGCAAAAGTGGTTTCCTGCACCAACACAAGTGCGAAAAGTGGTTTTTCAACACTAACACAAGTGCGAAAAGTGGTTTTTCAACACTATCACAAGTGCAAAAAGTGTTTTTTCCACATTAATACAAGTGCAAAAGTGGTTTCCTGCACCAACACAAGTGCGATAAGTGGTTTCCTGCACCAACACAAGTGCAAAAACTGGTTTTTCAACACTAACACAAGTGCGAAAAGTGGTTTTTCCACACTAATACAAGTGCAAAAGTGGTTTCCTGCACCAACAAAAGATCGAAAAGTGGTTTTTCAACACTAACACAAGTGCAAAAAGTGTTTTTTCCACACTAATACAAGTGCAAAAGTGGTTTCCTGCACCAACACAAGTGCGAAAAGTGTTTTTTCAACACTAACACAAGTGTAAAAAGTGGGTTTTCCACACTAATACAAGTGCAAAAGTGGTTTTCTGCACCAACACAAGTGCAAAAAGTGGTTTTTCAACACTAACACAAGTGCGAAAAGTGGTTTTTCAACACTATCACAAGTGCAAAAAGTGTTTTTTTCCACACTAATGCAAGTGCAAAAGTGGTTTCCTGCACCAACACAAGTGCGAAAAGTGGTTTTTCAACACTAACACAAGTGCAAAAAGTGGTTTTTCAACACTAACACAAGTGCGAAAAGTGGTTTTTCCACACGAATACAAGTGCAAAAGTGGTTTCCTGCACCAACACAAGTGCGAAAAGTGGATTTTCAACACTAACACAAGTGCGAAAAGTGGTTTTTCAACACTAACACAAGTGCGAAAAGTGGTTTTTCCACACTAATACAAGTGCAAAAGTGGTTTCCTGCACAAACACAAGTGCGAAAAGTGGTTTTTCAACACTAACACAAGTGCGAAAAGTGTTTTTTCCACACTAATACAAGTGCAAATGTGGTTTCCTGCACCAACACAAGTGCGAAAAGTGGTTTTTCAACACTAACACAAGTGCGAAAAGTGGTTTTTCAACACTATCACAAGTGCAAAAAGTGTTTTTTCCACATTAATACAAGTGCAAATGTGGTTTCCTGCACCAACACAAGTGCGAAAAGTGGTTTTTCAACACTAACACAAGTGCGAAAAGTGGTTTTTCAACACTAACACATGTGCGAAAAGTGGTTTTTCCACACTAATACAAGTGCGAAAAGTGGTTTTTCCACACTAATACAAGTGCAAAAGTGGTTTCCTGCACCAACACAAGTGCGAAAAGTGGTTTTTCAACACTAACACAAGTGCGAAAAGTGGTTTTTCAACACTATCACAAGTGCAAAAAGTGTTTTTTCCACACTAATACAAGTGCAAAAGTGGTTTCCTGCACCAACACAAGTGCGAAAAGTGGTTTTTCAACACTAACACAAGTGTGAAAAGTGGTTTTTCAACACTAACACAAGTGCGAAAAGTTTTTTTTCCACACTAACACAAGTGCGAAAAGTGGTTTTTCAATCCTATCACAAGTGCAAAAAGTGTTTTTTCCACACTAATACAAGTGCAAAAGTGGTTTCCTGCACCAACACATGTGCGAAAAGTGGTTTTTCAACACTAACACAAGTGCGGAAAGTGGTTTTTCAACACTATCACAAGTGCAAAAAGTGTTTTTTCCACACTAATACAAGTGCAAATGTGGTTTCCTGCACCAACACAAGTGCGAAAAGTGGTTTTTCAACAATAACACAAGTGCGAAAAGTGGTTTTTCAACACTAACACAAGTGCGAAAAGTTGTTTTTCCACACTAATACAATGCAAAAGTGGTTTCCTGCACCAACACAAGTGCGAAAAGTGGTTTTTCAACACTAACACAAGTGCGAAAAGTGGTTTTTCAACACTATCACAAGTGCAAAAAGTGTTTTTTCCACACTAATACAAGTGCAAATGTGGTTTCCTGCACCAACACAAGTGCGAAAAGTGGTTTTTCAACACTAACACAAGTGTGAAAAGTGGTTTTTCAACACTAACACAAGTGCGAAAAGTTTTTTTTCCACACTAACACAAGTGCGAAAAGTGGTTTTTCAATCCTATCACAAGTGCAAAAAGTGTTTTTTCCACACTAATACAAGTGCAAAAGTGGTTTCCTGCACCAACACAAGTGCGAAAAGTGGTTTTTCAACACTAACACAAGTGCGGAAAGTGGTTTTTCAACACTATCACAAGTGCAAAAAGTGTTTTTTCCACACTAATACAAGTGCAAATGTGGTTTCCTGCACCAACACAAGTGCGAAAAGTGGTTTTTCAACAATAACACAAGTGCGAAAAGTGGTTTTTCAACACTAACACAAGTGCGAAAAGTTGTTTTTCCACACTAATACAAGTGCAAAAGTGGTTTCCTGCACCAACACAAGTGCGAAAAGTGGTTTTTCAACACTAACACAAGTGCGAAAAGTGGTTTTTCAACACTATCACAAGTGCAAAAAGTGTTTTTTCCACACTAATACAAGTGCAAAAGTGGTTTCCTGCACCAACACAAGTGCGAAAAGTGGTTTTTCAACACTAACACAAGTGCGAAAAGTGGTTTTTCAACACTAACACAAGTGCGAAAAGTGATTCTTCAACACTATCACAAGTGCAAAAAGTGTTTTTTCCAAACTAATACAAGTGCAAAAGTGGTTTCCTGCACCAACACAAGTGCGAAAAGTGGTTTTTCCACACGAATACAAGTGCAAAAGTGGTTTCCTGCACCAACACAAGTGTGAAAAGTGGTTTTTCAACACTAACACAAGTGCAAAAAGTCGTTTTTCAACACTAACACAAGTGCGAAAAGTGGTTTTTCCACACTAATACAAGTGCAAAAGTGGTTTCCTGCACAAACACAAGTGCGAAAAGTGTTTTTTCAACACTAACACAAGTGCGAAAAGTGGTTTTCCACACTAATACAAGTGCAAAAGTGGTTTCCTGCACCAACACAAGTGCGAAAAGTGGTTTTTCAACACTAACACAAGTGCGAAAAGTGGTTTTTCAACACTATCACAAGTGCAAAAAGTGTTTTTTCCACACTAATACAAGTGCAAAAGTGGTTTCCTGCACCAACACAAGTGCGATAAGTGGTTTCCTGCACCAACACAAGTGCAAAAACTGGTTTTTCAACACTAACACAAGTGCGAAAAGTGGTTTTTCCACACTAATACAAGTGCAAAAGTGGTTTCCTGCACCAACAAAAGATCGAAAAGTGGTTTTTCAACACTAACACAAGTGCGAAAAGTGGTTTTTCAACACTATCACAAGTGCAAAAAGTGTTTTTTCCACACTAATACAAGTGCAAAAGTGGTTTCCTGCACCAACACAAGTGCGAAAAGTGTTTTTTCAACACTAACACAAGTGTAAAAAGTGGTTTTTCCACACTAATACAAGTGCAAAAGTGGTTTTCTGCACCAACACAAGTGCAAAAAGTGGTTTTTCAACACTAACACAAGTGCGAAAAGTGGTTTTTCAACACTATCACAAGTGCAAAAAGTGTTTTTTCCACACTAATGCAAGTGCAAAAGTGGTTTCCTGCACCAACACAAGTGCGAAAAGTGGTTTTTCAACACTAACACAAGTGCAAAAAGTGGTTTTTCAACACTAACACAAGTGCGAAAAGTGGTTTTTCCACACGAATACAAGTGCAAAAGTGGTTTCCTGCACCAACACAAGTGCGAAAAGTGGATTTTCAACACTAACACAAGTGCGAAAAGTGGTTTTTCAACACTAACACAAGTGCGAAAAGTGGTTTTTCCACACTAATACAAGTGCAAAAGTGGTTTCCTGCACAAACACAAGTGCGAAAAGTGGTTTTTCAACACTAACACAAGTGCGAAAAGTGTTTTTTCCACACTAATACAAGTGCAAATGTGGTTTCCTGCACCAACACAAGTGCGAAAAGTGGTTTTTCAACACTAACACAAGTGCGAAAAGTGGTTTTTCAACACTATCACAAGTGCAAAAAGTGTTTTTTCCACATTAATACAAGTGCAAATGTGGTTTCCTGCACCAACACAAGTGCGAAAAGTGGTTTTTCAACACTAACACAAGTGCGAAAAGTGGTTTTTCAACACTAACACAAGTGCGAAAAGTGGTTTTTCCACACTAATACAAGTGCGAAAAGTGGTTTTTCCACACTAATACAAGTGCAAAAGTGGTTTCCTGCACCAACACAAGTGCGAAAAGTGGTTTTTCAACACTAACACAAGTGCGAAAAGTGGTTTTTCAACACTATCACAAGTGCAAAAAGTGTTTTTTCCACACTAATACAAGTGCAAATGTGGTTTCCTGCACCAACACAAGTGCGAAAAGTGGTTTTTCAACACTAACACAAGTGTGAAAAGTGGTTTTTCAACACTAACACAAGTGCGAAAAGTTTTTTTTCCACACTAACACAAGTGCGAAAAGTGGTTTTTCAATCCTATCACAAGTGCAAAAAGTGTTTTTTCCACACTAATACAAGTGCAAAAGTGGTTTCCTGCACCAACACAAGTGCGAAAAGTGGTTTTTCAACACTAACACAAATGCGGAAAGTGGTTTTTCAACACTATCACAAGTGCAAAAAGTGTTTTTTCCACACTAATACAAGTGCAAATGTGGTTTCCTGCACCAACACAAGTGCGAAAAGTGGTTTTTCAACAATAACACAAGTGCGAAAAGTGGTTTTTCAACACTAACACAAGTGCGAAAAGTTGTTTTTCCACACTAATACAAGTGCAAAAGTGGTTTCCTGCACCAACACAAGTGCGAAAAGTGGTTTTTCAACACTAACACAAGTGCGAAAAGTGGTTTTTCAACACTATCACAAGTGCAAAAAGTGTTTTTTCCACACTAATACAAGTGCAAAAGTGGTTTCCTGCACCAACACAAGTGCGAAAAGTGGTTTTTCAACACTAACACAAGTGCGAAAAGTGGTTTTTCAACACTAACACAAGTGCGAAAAGTGATTCTTCAACACTATCACAAGTGCAAAAAGTGTTTTTTCCAAACTAATACAAGTGCAAAAGTGGTTTCCTGCACCAACACAAGTGCGAAAAGTGGTTTTTCCACACGAATACAAGTGCAAAAGTGGTTTCCTGCACCAACACAAGTGTGAAAAGTGGTTTTTCAACACTAACACAAGTGCGAAAAGTCGTTTTTCAACACTAACACAAGTGCGAAAAGTGGTTTTTCCACACTAATACAAGTGCAAAAGTGGTTTCCTGCACCAACACAAGTGCGAAAAGTGGTTTTTCAACACTAACACAAGTGCGAAAAGTGTTTTTTCAACACTATCACAAGTGCAAAAAGTGTTTTTTCCACACTAATACAAGTGCAAAAGTGGTTTCCTGCACAAACACAAGTGCGAAAAGTGTTTTTTCAACACTAACACAAGTGCGAAAAGTGGTTTTCCACACTAATACAAGTGCAAAAGTGGTTTCCTGCACCAACACAAGTGCGAAAAGTGGTTTTTCAACACTAACACAAGTGCGAAAAGTGGTTTTTCAACACTATCACAAGTGCAAAAAGTGTTTTTTCCACACTAATACAAGTGCAAAAGTGGTTTCCTGCACCAACACAAGTGCGATAAGTGGTTTCCTGCACCAACACAAGTGCAAAAACTGGTTTTTCAACACTAACACAAGTGCGAAAAGTGGTTTTTCCACACTAATACAAGTGCAAAAGTGGTTTCCTGCACCAACAAAAGATCGAAAAGTGGTTTTTCAACACTAACACAAGTGCGAAAAGTGGTTTTTCAACACTATCACAAGTGCAAAAAGTGTTTTTTCCACACTAATACAAGTGCAAAAGTGGTTTCCTGCACCAACACAAGTGCGAAAAGTGTTTTTTCAACACTAACACAAGTGTAAAAAGTGGTTTTTCCACACTAATACAAGTGCAAAAGTGGTTTTCTGCACCAACACAAGTGCAAAAAGTGGTTTTTCAACACTAACACAAGTGCGAAAAGTGGTTTTTCAACACTATCACAAGTGCAAAAAGTGTTTTTTCCACACTAATGCAAGTGCAAAAGTGGTTTCCTGCACCAACACAAGTGCGAAAAGTGGTTTTTCAACACTAACACAAGTGCAAAAAGTGGTTTTTCAACACTAACACAAGTGCGAAAAGTGGTTTTTCCACACGAATACAAGTGCAAAAGTGGTTTCCTGCACCAACACAAGTGCGAAAAGTGGATTTTCAACACTAACACAAGTGCGAAAAGTGGTTTTTCAACACTAACACAAGTGCGAAAAGTGGTTTTTCCACACTAATACAAGTGCAAAAGTGGTTTCCTGCACAAACACAAGTGCGAAAAGTGGTTTTTCAACACTAACACAAGTGCGGAAAGTGGTTTTTCAACACTATCACAAGTGCAAAAAGTGTTTTTTCCACACTAATACAAGTGCAAATGTGGTTTCCTGCACCAACACAAGTGCGAAAAGTGGTTTTTCAACAATAACACAAGTGCGAAAAGTGGTTTTTCAACAATAACACAAGTGCGAAAAGTGGTTTTTCAACACTAACACAAGTGCGAAAAGTTGTTTTTCCACACTAATACAAGTGCAAAAGTGGTTTCCTGCACCAACACAAGTGCGAAAAGTGGTTTTTCAACACTAACACAAGTGCGAAAAGTGGTTTTTCAACACTATCACAAGTGCAAAAAGTGTTTTTTCCACACTAATACAAGTGCAAAAGTGGTTTCCTGCACCAACACAAGTGCGAAAAGTGGTTTTTCAACACTAACACAAGTGCGAAAAGTGGTTTTTCAACACTAACACAAGTGCGAAAAGTGATTCTTCAACACTATCACAAGTGCAAAAAGTGTTTTTTCCAAACTAATACAAGTGCAAAAGTGGTTTCCTGCACCAACACAAGTGCGAAAAGTGGTTTTTCCACACGAATACAAGTGCAAAAGTGGTTTCCTGCACCAACACAAGTGTGAAAAGTGGTTTTTCAACACTAACACAAGTGCGAAAAGTCGTTTTTCAACACTAACACAAGTGCGAAAAGTGGTTTTTCCACACTAATACAAGTGCAAAAGTGGTTTCCTGCACAAACACAAGTGCGAAAAGTGTTTTTTCAACACTAACACAAGTGCGAAAAGTGGTTTTCCACACTAATACAAGTGCAAAAGTGGTTTCCTGCACCAACACAAGTGCGAAAAGTGGTTTTTCAACACTAACACAAGTGCGAAAAGTGGTTTTTCAACACTATCACAAGTGCAAAAAGTGTTTTTTCCACACTAATACAAGTGCAAAAGTGGTTTCCTGCACCAACACAAGTGCGATAAGTGGTTTCCTGCACCAACACAAGTGCAAAAACTGGTTTTTCAACACTAACACAAGTGCGAAAAGTGGTTTTTCCACACTAATACAAGTGCAAAAGTGGTTTCCTGCACCAACAAAAGATCGAAAAGTGGTTTTTCAACACTAACACAAGTGCGAAAAGTGGTTTTTCAACACTATCACAAGTGCAAAAAGTGTTTTTTCCACACTAATACAAGTGCAAAAGTGGTTTCCTGCACCAACACAAGTGCGAAAAGTGTTTTTTCAACACTAACACAAGTGTAAAAAGTGGTTTTTCCACACTAATACAAGTGCAAAAGTGGTTTCCTGCACCAACACAAGTGCGAAAAGTGGTTTTTCAACACTAACACAAGTGCGAAAAGTGGTTTTTCAACACTATCACAAGTGCAAAAAGTGTTTTTTCCACACTAATGCAAGTGCAAAAGTGGTTTCCTGCACCAACACAAGTGCGAAAAGTGGATTTTCAACACTAACACAAGTGCGAAAAGTGGTTTTTCAACACTAACACAAGTGCGAAAAGTGGTTTTTCCACACTAATACAAGTGCAAAAGTGGTTTCCTGCACAAACACAAGTGCGAAAAGTGGTTTTTCAACACTAACACAAGTGCGAAAAGTGTTTTTTCCACACTAATACAAGTGCAAATGTGGTTTCCTGCACCAACACAAGTGCGAAAAGTGGTTTTTCAACACTAACACAAGTGCGAAAAGTGGTTTTTCAACACTATCACAAGTGCAAAAAGTGTTTTTTCCACATTAATACAAGTGCAAATGTGGTTTCCTGCACCAACACAAGTGCAAAAAGTGGTTTTTCAACACTAACACAAGTGCGAAAAGTGGTTTTTCAACACTAACACAAGTGCGAAAAGTGGTTTTTCCACACTAATACAAGTGCGAAAAGTGGTTTTTCCACACTAATACAAGTGCAAAAGTGGTTTCCTGCACCAACACAAGTGCGAAAAGTGGTTTTTCAACACTAACACAAGTGCGAAAAGTGGTTTTTCAACACTATCACAAGTGCAAAAAGTGTTTTTTCCACACTAATACAAGTGCAAAAGTGGTTTCCTGCACCAACACAAGTGCGAAAAGTGGTTTTTCAACACTAACACAAGTGTGAAAAGTGGTTTTTCAACACTATCACAAGTGCAAAAAGTGTTTTTTCCACACTAATACAAGTGCAAAAGTGGTTTCCTGCACCAACACAAGTGCGAAAAGTGGTTTTTCAACACTAACACAAGTGCGAAAAGTGGTTTTTCAATCCTATCACAAGTGCAAAAAGTGTTTTTTCCACACTAATACAAGTGCAAAAGTGGTTTCCTGCACCAACACAAGTGCGAAAAGTGGTTTTTCAACACTAACACAAATGCGGAAAGTGGTTTTTCAACACTATCACAAGTGCAAAAAGTGTTTTTTCCACACTAATACAAGTGCAAATGTGGTTTCCTGCACCAACACAAGTGCGAAAAGTGGTTTTTCAACAATAACACAAGTGCGAAAAGTGGTTTTTCAACACTAACACAAGTGCGAAAAGTTGTTTTTCCACACTAATACAAGTGCAAAAGTGGTTTCCTGCACCAACACAAGTGCGAAAAGTGGTTTTTCAACACTAACACAAGTGCGAAAAGTGGTTTTTCAACACTATCACAAGTGCAAAAAGTGTTTTTTCCACACTAATACAAGTGCAAAAGTGGTTTCCTGCACCAACACAAGTGCGAAAAGTGGTTTTTCAACACTAACACAAGTGCGAAAAGTGGTTTTTCAACACTAACACAAGTGCGAAAAGTGATTCTTCAACACTATCACAAGTGCAAAAAGTGTTTTTTCCAAACTAATACAAGTGCAAAAGTGGTTTCCTGCACCAACACAAGTGCGAAAAGTGGTTTTTCCACACGAATACAAGTGCAAAAGTGGTTTCCTGCACCAACACAAGTGTGAAAAGTGGTTTTTCAACACTAACACAAGTGCGAAAAGTCGTTTTTCAACACTAACACAAGTGCGAAAAGTGGTTTTTCCACACTAATACAAGTGCAAAAGTGGTTTCCTGCACCAACACAAGTGCGAAAAGTGGTTTTTCAACACTAACACAAGTGCGAAAAGTGTTTTTTCAACACTATCACAAGTGCAAAAAGTGTTTTTTCCACACTAATACAAGTGCAAAAGTGGTTTCCTGCACAAACACAAGTGCGAAAAGTGTTTTTTCAACACTAACACAAGTGCGAAAAGTGGTTTTCCACACTAATACAAGTGCAAAAGTGGTTTCCTGCACCAACACAAGTGCGAAAAGTGGTTTTTCAACACTAACACAAGTGCGAAAAGTGGTTTTTCAACACTATCACAAGTGCAAAAAGTGTTTTTTCCACACTAATACAAGTGCAAAAGTGGTTTCCTGCACCAACACAAGTGCGATAAGTGGTTTCCTGCACCAACACAAGTGCAAAAACTGGTTTTTCAACACTAACACAAGTGCGAAAAGTGGTTTTTCCACACTAATACAAGTGCAAAAGTGGTTTCCTGCACCAACAAAAGATCGAAAAGTGGTTTTTCAACACTAACACAAGTGCGAAAAGTGGTTTTTCAACACTATCACAAGTGCAAAAAGTGTTTTTTCCACACTAATACAAGTGCAAAAGTGGTTTCCTGCACCAACACAAGTGCGAAAAGTGTTTTTTCAACACTAACACAAGTGTAAAAAGTGGTTTTTCCACACTAATACAAGTGCAAAAGTGGTTTTCTGCACCAACACAAGTGCAAAAAGTGGTTTTTCAACACTAACACAAGTGCGAAAAGTGGTTTTTCAACACTATCACAAGTGCAAAAAGTGTTTTTTCCACACTAATGCAAGTGCAAAAGTGGTTTCCTGCACCAACACAAGTGCGAAAAGTGGTTTTTCAACACTAACACAAGTGCAAAAAGTGGTTTTTCAACACTAACACAAGTGCGAAAAGTGGTTTTTCCACACGAATACAAGTGCAAAAGTGGTTTCCTGCACCAACACAAGTGCGAAAAGTGGATTTTCAACACTAACACAAGTGCGAAAAGTGGTTTTTCAACACTAACACAAGTGCGAAAAGTGGTTTTTCCACACTAATACAAGTGCAAAAGTGGTTTCCTGCACAAACACAAGTGCGAAAAGTGGTTTTTCAACACTAACACAAGTGCGGAAAGTGGTTTTTCAACACTATCACAAGTGCAAAAAGTGTTTTTTCCACACTAATACAAGTGCAAATGTGGTTTCCTGCACCAACACAAGTGCGAAAAGTGGTTTTTCAACAATAACACAAGTGCGAAAAGTGGTTTTTCAACAATAACACAAGTGCGAAAAGTGGTTTTTCAACACTAACACAAGTGCGAAAAGTTGTTTTTCCACACTAATACAAGTGCAAAAGTGGTTTCCTGCACCAACACAAGTGCGAAAAGTGGTTTTTCAACACTAACACAAGTGCGAAAAGTGGTTTTTCAACACTATCACAAGTGCAAAAAGTGTTTTTTCCACACTAATACAAGTGCAAAAGTGGTTTCCTGCACCAACACAAGTGCGAAAAGTGGTTTTTCAACACTAACACAAGTGCGAAAAGTGGTTTTTCAACACTAACACAAGTGCGAAAAGTGATTCTTCAACACTATCACAAGTGCAAAAAGTGTTTTTTCCAAACTAATACAAGTGCAAAAGTGGTTTCCTGCACCAACACAAGTGCGAAAAGTGGTTTTTCCACACTAATACAAGTGCAAAAGTGGTTTCCTGCACCAACACAAGTGTGAAAAGTGGTTTTTCAACACTAACACAAGTGCGAAAAGTCGTTTTTCAACACTAACACAAGTGCGAAAAGTGGTTTTTCCACACTAATACAAGTGCAAAAGTGGTTTCCTGCACAAACACAAGTGCGAAAAGTGTTTTTTCAACACTAACACAAGTGCGAAAAGTGGTTTTCCACACTAATACAAGTGCAAAAGTGGTTTCCTGCACCAACACAAGTGCGAAAAGTGGTTTTTCAACACTAACACAAGTGCGAAAAGTGGTTTTTCAACACTATCACAAGTGCAAAAAGTGTTTTTTCCACACTAATACAAGTGCAAAAGTGGTTTCCTGCACCAACACAAGTGCGATAAGTGGTTTCCTGCACCAACACAAGTGCGAAAAGTGGTTTTTCCACACGAATACAAGTGCAAAAGTGGTTTCCTGCACCAACACAAGTGTGAAAAGTGGTTTTTCAACACTAACACAAGTGCAAAAAGTCGTTTTTCAACACTAACACAAGTGCGAAAAGTGGTTTTTCCACACTAATACAAGTGCAAAAGTGGTTTCCTGCACAAACACAAGTGCGAAAAGTGTTTTTTCAACACTAACACAAGTGCGAAAAGTGGTTTTCCACACTAATACAAGTGCAAAAGTGGTTTCCTGCACCAACACAAGTGCGAAAAGTGGTTTTTCAACACTAACACAAGTGCGAAAAGTGGTTTTTCAACACTATCACAAGTGCAAAAAGTGTTTTTTCCACACTAATACAAGTGCAAAAGTGGTTTCCTGCACCAACACAAGTGCGATAAGTGGTTTCCTGCACCAACACAAGTGCAAAAACTGGTTTTTCAACACTAACACAAGTGCGAAAAGTGGTTTTTCCACACTAATACAAGTGCAAAAGTGGTTTCCTGCACCAACAAAAGATCGAAAAGTGGTTTTTCAACACTAACACAAGTGCGAAAAGTGGTTTTTCAACACTATCACAAGTGCAAAAAGTGTTTTTTCCACACTAATACAAGTGCAAAAGTGGTTTCCTGCACCAACACAAGTGCGAAAAGTGTTTTTTCAACACTAACACAAGTGTAAAAAGTGGTTTTTCCACACTAATACAAGTGCAAAAGTGGTTTTCTGCACCAACACAAGTGCAAAAAGTGGTTTTTCAACACTAACACAAGTGCGAAAAGTGGTTTTTCAACACTATCACAAGTGCAAAAAGTGTTTTTTCCACACTAATGCAAGTGCAAAAGTGGTTTCCTGCACCAACACAAGTGCGAAAAGTGGTTTTTCAACACTAACACAAGTGCAAAAAGTGGTTTTTCAACACTAACACAAGTGCGAAAAGTGGTTTTTCCACACGAATACAAGTGCAAAAGTGGTTTCCTGCACCAACACAAGTGCGAAAAGTGGATTTTCAACACTAACACAAGTGCGAAAAGTGGTTTTTCAACACTAACACAAGTGCGAAAAGTGGTTTTTCCACACTAATACAAGTGCAAAAGTGGTTTCCTGCACAAACACAAGTGCGAAAAGTGGTTTTTCAACACTAACACAAGTGCGAAAAGTGTTTTTTCCACACTAATACAAGTGCAAATGTGGTTTCCTGCACCAACACAAGTGCGAAAAGTGGTTTTTCAACACTAACACAAGTGCGAAAAGTGGTTTTTCAACACTATCACAAGTGCAAAAAGTGTTTTTTCCACATTAATACAAGTGCAAATGTGGTTTCCTGCACCAACACAAGTGCGAAAAGTGGTTTTTCAACACTAACACAAGTGCGAAAAGTGGTTTTTCAACACTAACACAAGTGCGAAAAGTGGTTTTTCCACACTAATACAAGTGCGAAAAGTGGTTTTTCCACACTAATACAAGTGCAAAAGTGGTTTCCTGCACCAACACAAGTGCGAAAAGTGGTTTTTCAACACTAACACAAGTGCGAAAAGTGGTTTTTCAACACTATCACAAGTGCAAAAAGTGTTTTTTCCACACTAATACAAGTGCAAATGTGGTTTCCTGCACCAACACAAGTGCGAAAAGTGGTTTTTCAACACTAACACAAGTGTGAAAAGTGGTTTTTCAACACTAACACAAGTGCGAAAAGTTTTTTTTCCACACTAACACAAGTGCGAAAAGTGGTTTTTCAATCCTATCACAAGTGCAAAAAGTGTTTTTTCCACACTAATACAAGTGCAAAAGTGGTTTCCTGCACCAACACAAGTGCGAAAAGTGGTTTTTCAACACTAACACAAATGCGGAAAGTGGTTTTTCAACACTATCACAAGTGCAAAAAGTGTTTTTTCCACACTAATACAAGTGCAAATGTGGTTTCCTGCACCAACACAAGTGCGAAAAGTGGTTTTTCAACAATAACACAAGTGCGAAAAGTGGTTTTTCAACACTAACACAAGTGCGAAAAGTTGTTTTTCCACACTAATACAAGTGCAAAAGTGGTTTCCTGCACCAACACAAGTGCGAAAAGTGGTTTTTCAACACTAACACAAGTGCGAAAAGTGGTTTTTCAACACTATCACAAGTGCAAAAAGTGTTTTTTCCACACTAATACAAGTGCAAAAGTGGTTTCCTGCACCAACACAAGTGCGAAAAGTGGTTTTTCAACACTAACACAAGTGCGAAAAGTGGTTTTTCAACACTAACACAAGTGCGAAAAGTGATTCTTCAACACTATCACAAGTGCAAAAAGTGTTTTTTCCAAACTAATACAAGTGCAAAAGTGGTTTCCTGCACCAACACAAGTGCGAAAAGTGGTTTTTCCACACGAATACAAGTGCAAAAGTGGTTTCCTGCACCAACACAAGTGTGAAAAGTGGTTTTTCAACACTAACACAAGTGCGAAAAGTCGTTTTTCAACACTAACACAAGTGCGAAAAGTGGTTTTTCCACACTAATACAAGTGCAAAAGTGGTTTCCTGCACCAACACAAGTGCGAAAAGTGGTTTTTCAACACTAACACAAGTGCGAAAAGTGTTTTTTCAACACTATCACAAGTGCAAAAAGTGTTTTTTCCACACTAATACAAGTGCAAAAGTGGTTTCCTGCACAAACACAAGTGCGAAAAGTGTTTTTTCAACACTAACACAAGTGCGAAAAGTGGTTTTCCACACTAATACAAGTGCAAAAGTGGTTTCCTGCACCAACACAAGTGCGAAAAGTGGTTTTTCAACACTAACACAAGTGCGAAAAGTGGTTTTTCAACACTATCACAAGTGCAAAAAGTGTTTTTTCCACACTAATACAAGTGCAAAAGTGGTTTCCTGCACCAACACAAGTGCGATAAGTGGTTTCCTGCACCAACACAAGTGCAAAAACTGGTTTTTCAACACTAACACAAGTGCGAAAAGTGGTTTTTCCACACTAATACAAGTGCAAAAGTGGTTTCCTGCACCAACAAAAGATCGAAAAGTGGTTTTTCAACACTAACACAAGTGCGAAAAGTGGTTTTTCAACACTATCACAAGTGCAAAAAGTGTTTTTTCCACACTAATACAAGTGCAAAAGTGGTTTCCTGCACCAACACAAGTGCGAAAAGTGTTTTTTCAACACTAACACAAGTGTAAAAAGTGGTTTTTCCACACTAATACAAGTGCAAAAGTGGTTTTCTGCACCAACACAAGTGCAAAAAGTGGTTTTTCAACACTAACACAAGTGCGAAAAGTGGTTTTTCAACACTATCACAAGTGCAAAAAGTGTTTTTTCCACACTAATGCAAGTGCAAAAGTGGTTTCCTGCACCAACACAAGTGCGAAAAGTGGTTTTTCAACACTAACACAAGTGCAAAAAGTGGTTTTTCAACACTAACACAAGTGCGAAAAGTGGTTTTTCCACACGAATACAAGTGCAAAAGTGGTTTCCTGCACCAACACAAGTGCGAAAAGTGGATTTTCAACACTAACACAAGTGCGAAAAGTGGTTTTTCAACACTAACACAAGTGCGAAAAGTGGTTTTTCCACACTAATACAAGTGCAAAAGTGGTTTCCTGCACAAACACAAGTGCGAAAAGTGGTTTTTCAACACTAACACAAGTGCGGAAAGTGGTTTTTCAACACTATCACAAGTGCAAAAAGTGTTTTTTCCACACTAATACAAGTGCAAATGTGGTTTCCTGCACCAACACAAGTGCGAAAAGTGGTTTTTCAACAATAACACAAGTGCGAAAAGTGGTTTTTCAACAATAACACAAGTGCGAAAAGTGGTTTTTCAACACTAACACAAGTGCGAAAAGTTGTTTTTCCACACTAATACAAGTGCAAAAGTGGTTTCCTGCACCAACACAAGTGCGAAAAGTGGTTTTTCAACACTAACACAAGTGCGAAAAGTGGTTTTTCAACACTATCACAAGTGCAAAAAGTGTTTTTTCCACACTAATACAAGTGCAAAAGTGGTTTCCTGCACCAACACAAGTGCGAAAAGTGGTTTTTCAACACTAACACAAGTGCGAAAAGTGGTTTTTCAACACTAACACAAGTGCGAAAAGTGATTCTTCAACACTATCACAAGTGCAAAAAGTGTTTTTTCCAAACTAATACAAGTGCAAAAGTGGTTTCCTGCACCAACACAAGTGCGAAAAGTGGTTTTTCCACACTAATACAAGTGCAAAAGTGGTTTCCTGCACCAACACAAGTGTGAAAAGTGGTTTTTCAACACTAACACAAGTGCGAAAAGTCGTTTTTCAACACTAACACAAGTGCGAAAAGTGGTTTTTCCACACTAATACAAGTGCAAAAGTGGTTTCCTGCACAAACACAAGTGCGAAAAGTGTTTTTTCAACACTAACACAAGTGCGAAAAGTGGTTTTCCACACTAATACAAGTGCAAAAGTGGTTTCCTGCACCAACACAAGTGCGAAAAGTGGTTTTTCAACACTAACACAAGTGCGAAAAGTGGTTTTTCAACACTATCACAAGTGCAAAAAGTGTTTTTTCCACACTAATACAAGTGCAAAAGTGGTTTCCTGCACCAACACAAGTGCGATAAGTGGTTTCCTGCACCAACACAAGTGCAAAAACTGGTTTTTCAACACTAACACAAGTGCGAAAAGTGGTTTTTCCACACTAATACAAGTGCAAAAGTGGTTTCCTGCACCAACAAAAGATCGAAAAGTGGTTTTTCAACACTAACACAAGTGCGAAAAGTGGTTTTTCAACACTATCACAAGTGCAAAAAGTGTTTTTTCCACACTAATACAAGTGCAAAAGTGGTTTCCTGCACCAACACAAGTGCGAAAAGTGTTTTTTCAACACTAACACAAGTGTAAAAAGTGGTTTTTCCACACTAATACAAGTGCAAAAGTGGTTTTCTGCACCAACACAAGTGCAAAAAGTGGTTTTTCAACACTAACACAAGTGCGAAAAGTGGTTTTTCAACACTATCACAAGTGCAAAAAGTGTTTTTTCCACACTAATGCAAGTGCAAAAGTGGTTTCCTGCACCAACACAAGTGCGAAAAGTGGTTTTTCAACACTAACACAAGTGCAAAAAGTGGTTTTTCAACACTAACACAAGTGCGAAAAGTGGTTTTTCCACACGAATACAAGTGCAAAAGTGGTTTCCTGCACCAACACAAGTGCGAAAAGTGGATTTTCAACACTAACACAAGTGCGAAAAGTGGTTTTTCAACACTAACACAAGTGCGAAAAGTGGTTTTTCCACACTAATACAAGTGCAAAAGTGGTTTCCTGCACAAACACAAGTGCGAAAAGTGGTTTTTCAACACTAACACAAGTGCGAAAAGTGTTTTTTCCACACTAATACAAGTGCAAATGTGGTTTCCTGCACCAACACAAGTGCGAAAAGTGGTTTTTCAACACTAACACAAGTGCGAAAAGTGGTTTTTCAACACTATCACAAGTGCAAAAAGTGTTTTTTCCACATTAATACAAGTGCAAATGTGGTTTCCTGCACCAACACAAGTGCAAAAAGTGGTTTTTCAACACTAACACAAGTGCGAAAAGTGGTTTTTCAACACTAACACAAGTGCGAAAAGTGGTTTTTCCACACTAATACAAGTGCGAAAAGTGGTTTTTCCACACTAATACAAGTGCAAAAGTGGTTTCCTGCACCAACACAAGTGCGAAAAGTGGTTTTTCAACACTAACACAAGTGCGAAAAGTGTTTTTTCAACACTATCACAAGTGCAAAAAGTGTTTTTTCCACACTAATACAAGTGCAAAAGTGGTTTCCTGCACAAACACAAGTGCGAAAAGTGTTTTTTCAACACTAACACAAGTGCGAAAAGTGGTTTTCCACACTAATACAAGTGCAAAAGTGGTTTCCTGCACCAACACAAGTGCGAAAAGTGGTTTTTCAACACTAACACAAGTGCGAAAAGTGGTTTTTCAACACTATCACAAGTGCAAAAAGTGTTTTTTCCACACTAATACAAGTGCAAAAGTGGTTTCCTGCACCAACACAAGTGCGATAAGTGGTTTCCTGCACCAACACAAGTGCAAAAACTGGTTTTTCAACACTAACACAAGTGCGAAAAGTGGTTTTTCCACACTAATACAAGTGCAAAAGTGGTTTCCTGCACCAACAAAAGATCGAAAAGTGGTTTTTCAACACTAACACAAGTGCGAAAAGTGGTTTTTCAACACTATCACAAGTGCAAAAAGTGTTTTTTCCACACTAATACAAGTGCAAAAGTGGTTTCCTGCACCAACACAAGTGCGAAAAGTGTTTTTTCAACACTAACACAAGTGTAAAAAGTGGTTTTTCCACACTAATACAAGTGCAAAAGTGGTTTTCTGCACCAACACAAGTGCAAAAAGTGGTTTTTCAACACTAACACAAGTGCGAAAAGTGGTTTTTCAACACTATCACAAGTGCAAAAAGTGTTTTTTCCACACTAATGCAAGTGCAAAAGTGGTTTCCTGCACCAACACAAGTGCGAAAAGTGGTTTTTCAACACTAACACAAGTGCAAAAAGTGGTTTTTCAACACTAACACAAGTGCGAAAAGTGGTTTTTCCACACGAATACAAGTGCAAAAGTGGTTTCCTGCACCAACACAAGTGCGAAAAGTGGATTTTCAACACTAACACAAGTGCGAAAAGTGGTTTTTCAACACTAACACAAGTGCGAAAAGTGGTTTTTCCACACTAATACAAGTGCAAAAGTGGTTTCCTGCACAAACACAAGTGCGAAAAGTGGTTTTTCAACACTAACACAAGTGCGGAAAGTGGTTTTTCAACACTATCACAAGTGCAAAAAGTGTTTTTTCCACACTAATACAAGTGCAAATGTGGTTTCCTGCACCAACACAAGTGCGAAAAGTGGTTTTTCAACAATAACACAAGTGCGAAAAGTGGTTTTTCAACAATAACACAAGTGCGAAAAGTGGTTTTTCAACACTAACACAAGTGCGAAAAGTTGTTTTTCCACACTAATACAAGTGCAAAAGTGGTTTCCTGCACCAACACAAGTGCGAAAAGTGGTTTTTCAACACTAACACAAGTGCGAAAAGTGGTTTTTCAACACTATCACAAGTGCAAAAAGTGTTTTTTCCACACTAATACAAGTGCAAAAGTGGTTTCCTGCACCAACACAAGTGCGAAAAGTGGTTTTTCAACACTAACACAAGTGCGAAAAGTGGTTTTTCAACACTAACACAAGTGCGAAAAGTGATTCTTCAACACTATCACAAGTGCAAAAAGTGTTTTTTCCAAACTAATACAAGTGCAAAAGTGGTTTCCTGCACCAACACAAGTGCGAAAAGTGGTTTTTCCACACTAATACAAGTGCAAAAGTGGTTTCCTGCACCAACACAAGTGTGAAAAGTGGTTTTTCAACACTAACACAAGTGCGAAAAGTCGTTTTTCAACACTAACACAAGTGCGAAAAGTGGTTTTTCCACACTAATACAAGTGCAAAAGTGGTTTCCTGCACAAACACAAGTGCGAAAAGTGTTTTTTCAACACTAACACAAGTGCGAAAAGTGGTTTTCCACACTAATACAAGTGCAAAAGTGGTTTCCTGCACCAACACAAGTGCGAAAAGTGGTTTTTCAACACTAACACAAGTGCGAAAAGTGGTTTTTCAACACTATCACAAGTGCAAAAAGTGTTTTTTCCACACTAATACAAGTGCAAAAGTGGTTTCCTGCACCAACACAAGTGCGATAAGTGGTTTCCTGCACCAACACAAGTGCAAAAACTGGTTTTTCAACACTAACACAAGTGCGAAAAGTGGTTTTTCCACACTAATACAAGTGCAAAAGTGGTTTCCTGCACCAACAAAAGATCGAAAAGTGGTTTTTCAACACTAACACAAGTGCGAAAAGTGGTTTTTCAACACTATCACAAGTGCAAAAAGTGTTTTTTCCACACTAATACAAGTGCAAAAGTGGTTTCCTGCACCAACACAAGTGCGAAAAGTGTTTTTTCAACACTAACACAAGTGTAAAAAGTGGTTTTTCCACACTAATACAAGTGCAAAAGTGGTTTTCTGCACCAACACAAGTGCAAAAAGTGGTTTTTCAACACTAACACAAGTGCGAAAAGTGGTTTTTCAACACTATCACAAGTGCAAAAAGTGTTTTTTCCACACTAATGCAAGTGCAAAAGTGGTTTCCTGCACCAACACAAGTGCGAAAAGTGGTTTTTCAACACTAACACAAGTGCAAAAAGTGGTTTTTCAACACTAACACAAGTGCGAAAAGTGGTTTTTCCACACGAATACAAGTGCAAAAGTGGTTTCCTGCACCAACACAAGTGCGAAAAGTGGATTTTCAACACTAACACAAGTGCGAAAAGTGGTTTTTCAACACTAACACAAGTGCGAAAAGTGGTTTTTCCACACTAATACAAGTGCAAAAGTGGTTTCCTGCACAAACACAAGTGCGAAAAGTGGTTTTTCAACACTAACACAAGTGCGAAAAGTGTTTTTTCCACACTAATACAAGTGCAAATGTGGTTTCCTGCACCAACACAAGTGCGAAAAGTGGTTTTTCAACACTAACACAAGTGCGAAAAGTGGTTTTTCAACACTATCACAAGTGCAAAAAGTGTTTTTTCCACATTAATACAAGTGCAAATGTGGTTTCCTGCACCAACACAAGTGCAAAAAGTGGTTTTTCAACACTAACACAAGTGCGAAAAGTGGTTTTTCAACACTAACACAAGTGCGAAAAGTGGTTTTTCCACACTAATACAAGTGCGAAAAGTGGTTTTTCCACACTAATACAAGTGCAAAAGTGGTTTCCTGCACCAACACAAGTGCGAAAAGTGGTTTTTCAACACTAACACAAGTGCGAAAAGTGGTTTTTCAACACTATCACAAGTGCAAAAAGTGTTTTTTCCACACTAATACAAGTGCAAAAGTGGTTTCCTGCACCAACACAAGTGCGAAAAGTGGTTTTTCAACACTAACACAAGTGTGAAAAGTGGTTTTTCAACACTAACACAAGTGCGAAAAGTTTTTTTTCCACACTAACACAAGTGCGAAAAGTGGTTTTTCAATCCTATCACAAGTGCAAAAAGTGTTTTTTCCACACTAATACAAGTGCAAAAGTGGTTTCCTGCACCAACACAAGTGCGAAAAGTGGTTTTTCAACACTAACACAAGTGCGGAAAGTGGTTTTTCAACACTATCACAAGTGCAAAAAGTGTTTTTTCCACACTAATACAAGTGCAAATGTGGTTTCCTGCACCAACACAAGTGCGAAAAGTGGTTTTTCAACAATAACACAAGTGCGAAAAGTGGTTTTTCAACACTAACACAAGTGCGAAAAGTTGTTTTTCCACACTAATACAAGTGCAAAAGTGGTTTCCTGCACCAACACAAGTGCGAAAAGTGGTTTTTCAACACTAACACAAGTGCGAAAAGTGGTTTTTCAACACTATCACAAGTGCAAAAAGTGTTTTTTCCACACTAATACAAGTGCAAAAGTGGTTTCCTGCACCAACACAAGTGCGAAAAGTGGTTTTTCAACACTAACACAAGTGCGAAAAGTGGTTTTTCAACACTAACACAAGTGCGAAAAGTGATTCTTCAACACTATCACAAGTGCAAAAAGTGTTTTTTCCAAACTAATACAAGTGCAAAAGTGGTTTCCTGCACCAACACAAGTGCGAAAAGTGGTTTTTCCACACGAATACAAGTGCAAAAGTGGTTTCCTGCACCAACACAAGTGTGAAAAGTGGTTTTTCAACACTAACACAAGTGCGAAAAGTCGTTTTTCAACACTAACACAAGTGCGAAAAGTGGTTTTTCCACACTAATACAAGTGCAAAAGTGGTTTCCTGCACCAACACAAGTGCGAAAAGTGGTTTTTCAACACTAACACAAGTGCGAAAAGTGTTTTTTCAACACTATCACAAGTGCAAAAAGTGTTTTTTCCACACTAATACAAGTGCAAAAGTGGTTTCCTGCACAAACACAAGTGCGAAAAGTGTTTTTTCAACACTAACACAAGTGCGAAAAGTGGTTTTCCACACTAATACAAGTGCAAAAGTGGTTTCCTGCACCAACACAAGTGCGAAAAGTGGTTTTTCAACACTAACACAAGTGCGAAAAGTGGTTTTTCAACACTATCACAAGTGCAAAAAGTGTTTTTTCCACACTAATACAAGTGCAAAAGTGGTTTCCTGCACCAACACAAGTGCGATAAGTGGTTTCCTGCACCAACACAAGTGCAAAAACTGGTTTTTCAACACTAACACAAGTGCGAAAAGTGGTTTTTCCACACTAATACAAGTGCAAAAGTGGTTTCCTGCACCAACAAAAGATCGAAAAGTGGTTTTTCAACACTAACACAAGTGCGAAAAGTGGTTTTTCAACACTATCACAAGTGCAAAAAGTGTTTTTTCCACACTAATACAAGTGCAAAAGTGGTTTCCCTGCACCAACACAAGTGCGAAAAGTGTTTTTTCAACACTAACACAAGTGTAAAAAGTGGTTTTTCCACACTAATACAAGTGCAAAAGTGGTTTTCTGCACCAACACAAGTGCAAAAAGTGGTTTTTCAACACTAACACAAGTGCGAAAAGTGGTTTTTCAACACTATCACAAGTGCAAAAAGTGTTTTTTCCACACTAATGCAAGTGCAAAAGTGGTTTCCTGCACCAACACAAGTGCGAAAAGTGGTTTTTCAACACTAACACAAGTGCAAAAAGTGGTTTTTCAACACTAACACAAGTGCGAAAAGTGGTTTTTCCACACGAATACAAGTGCAAAAGTGGTTTCCTGCACCAACACAAGTGCGAAAAGTGGATTTTCAACACTAACACAGGTGCGAAAAGTGGTTTTTCAACACTAACACAAGTGCGAAAAGTGGTTTTTCCACACTAATACAAGTGCAAAAGTGGTTTCCTGCACAAACACAAGTGCGAAAAGTGGTTTTTCAACACTAACACAAGTGCGAAAAGTGTTTTTTCCACACTAATACAAGTGCAAATGTGGTTTCCTGCACCAACACAAGTGCGAAAAGTGGTTTTTCACACTAACACAAGTGCGAAAAGTGGTTTTTCAACACTATCACAAGTGCAAAAAGTGTTTTTTCCACATTAATACAAGTGCAAATGTGGTTTCCTGCACCAACACAAGTGCGAAAAGTGGTTTTTCAACACTAACACAAGTGCGAAAAGTGGTTTTTCAACACTAACACAAGTGCGAAAAGTGGTTTTTCCACACTAATACAAGTGCGAAAAGTGGTTTTTCCACACTAATACAAGTGCAAAGTGGTTTCCTGCACCAACACAAGTGCGAAAAGTGGTTTTTCAACACTAACACAAGTGCGAAAAGTGGTTTTTCAACACTATCACAAGTGCAAAAAAGTGTTTTTTCCACACTAATACAAGTGCAAAAGTGGTTTCCTGCACCAACACAAGTGCGAAAAGTGGTTTTTCAACACTAACACAAGTGCGGAAAGTGGTTTTTCAACACTATCACAAGTGCAAAAAGTGTTTTTTCCACACTAATACAAGTGCAAATGTGGTTTCCTGCACCAACACAAGTGCGAAAAGTGTTTTTCAACAATAACACAAGTGCGAAAAGTGGTTTTTCAACACTAACACAAGTGCGAAAAGTTGTTTTTCCACACTAATACAAGTGCAAAAGTGGTTTCCTGCACCAACACAAGTGCGAAAAGTGGTTTTTCAACACTAACACAAGTGCGAAAAGTGGTTTTTCAACACTATCACAAGTGCAAAAAGTGTTTTTTTCCACACTAATACAAGTGCAAATGTGGTTTCCTGCACCAACACAAGTGCGAAAAGTGGTTTTTCAACACTAACACAGTGCGAAAAGTGGTTTTCAACAATAACACAAGTGCGAAAAGTGGTTTTTCCACACTAATACAAGTGCAAAAGTGGTTTCCTGCACCAACACAAGTGCGAAAAGTGGTTTCTTCAACACTAACACAAGTGCGAAAAGTGGTTTTTCAACACTATCACAAGTGCAAAAAGTGTTTTTTCCACACTAATACAAGTGCAAAAGTGGTTTCCTGCACCAACACAAGTGCGAAAAGTGTTTTTTCAACACTAACACAAGTGCAAAAAGTGTTTTTTCCACACTAATACAAGTGCAAAAGTGGTTTCCTGCACAAACACAACTGCGAAAAGTGTTTTTTCAACACTAACACAAGTGCGAAAAGTGGTTTTCCACACTAATACAAGTGCAAAAGTGTTTCCTGCACCAACACAAGTGCGAAAAGTGGTTTTTCAACACTAACACAAGTGCGAAAAGTGGTTTTTCAACACTATCACAAGTGCAAAAAGTGTTTTTTCCACACTAATACAAGTGCAAAAGTGGTTTCCTGCACCAACACAAGTGCGATAAGTGGTTTCCTGCACCAACACAAGTGCAAAAACTGGTTTTTCAACACTAACACAAGTGCGAAAAGTGGTTTTTCCACACTAATACAAGTGCAAAAGTGGTTTCCTGCACCAACAAAAGATCGAAAAGTGGTTTTTCAACACTAACACAAGTGCGAAAAGTGGTTTTTCAACACTATCACAAGTGCAAAAAGTGTTTTTTCCACACTAATACAAGTGCAAAAGTGGTTTCCTGCACCAACACAAGTGCGAAAAGTGTTTTTTCAACACTAACACAAGTGTAAAAAGTGGTTTTTCCACACTAATACAAGTGCAAAAGTGGTTTTCTGCACCAACACAAGTGCAAAAAGTGGTTTTTCGACACTAACACAAGTGCGAAAAGTGGTTTTTCAACACTATCACAAGTGCAAAAAGTGTTTTTTCCACACTAATGCAAGTGCAAAAGTGGTTTCCTGCACCAACACAAGTGCGAAAAGTGGTTTTTCAACACTAACACAAGTGCAAAAAGTGGTTTTTCAACACTAACACAAGTGCGAAAAGTGGTTTTTCCACACGAATACAAGTGCAAAAGTGGTTTCCTGCACCAACACAAGTGCGAAAAGTGGTTTTTCAACACTAACACAAGTGCGAAAAGTGGTTTTTCAACACTATCATAAGTGCAAAAAGTGTTTTTTCCACACTAATGCAAGTGCAAAAGTGGTTTCCTGCACCAACACAAGTGCGAAAAGTGGTTTTTCAACACTAACACAAGTGCGAAAAGTGGTTTTTCAACACTAACACAAGTGCGAAAAGTGGTTTTTCCACACGAATACAAGTGCAAAAGTGGTTTCCTGCACCAACACAAGTGCGAAAAGTGGTTTTTCAACACTAACACAAGTGCAAAAAGTGGTTTTTCAACACTAACACAAGTGCGAAAAGTGGTTTTTCAACACTATCACAAGTGCAAAAAGTGTTTTTTCCACACTAATACAAGTGCAAAAGTGGTTTCCTGCACCAACACAAGTGCGAAAAGTGGTTTTTCAACACTAACACAAGTGTGAAAAGTGGTTTTTCAACACTATCACAAGTGCAAAAAGTGTTTTTTCCACACTAATACAAGTGCAAAAGTGGTTTCCTGCACCAACACAAGTGCGAAAAGTGGTTTTTCAACACTAACACAAGTGCGAAAAGTGGTTTTTCAATCCTATCACAAGTGCAAAAAGTGTTTTTTCCACACTAATACAAGTGCAAAAGTGGTTTCCTGCACCAACACAAGTGCGAAAAGTGGTTTTTCAACACTAACACAAATGCGGAAAGTGGTTTTTCAACACTATCACAAGTGCAAAAAGTGTTTTTTCCACACTAATACAAGTGCAAATGTGGTTTCCTGCACCAACACAAGTGCGAAAAGTGGTTTTTCAACAATAACACAAGTGCGAAAAGTGGTTTTTCAACACTAACACAAGTGCGAAAAGTTGTTTTTTCCACACTAATACAAGTGCAAAAGTGGTTTCCTGCACCAACACAAGTGCGAAAAGTGGTTTTTCAACACTAACACAAGTGCGAAAAGTGGTTTTTCAACACTATCACAAGTGCAAAAAGTGTTTTTTCCACACTAATACAAGTGCAAAAGTGGTTTCCTGCACCAACACAAGTGCGAAAAGTGGTTTTTCAACACTAACACAAGTGCGAAAAGTGGTTTTTCAACACTAACACAAGTGCGAAAAGTGATTCTTCAACACTATCACAAGTGCAAAAAGTGTTTTTTCCAAACTAATACAAGTGCAAAAGTGGTTTCCTGCACCAACACAAGTGCGAAAAGTGGTTTTTCCACACGAATACAAGTGCAAAAGTGGTTTCCTGCACCAACACAAGTGTGAAAAGTGGTTTTTCAACACTAACACAAGTGCGAAAAGTCGTTTTTCAACACTAACACAAGTGCGAAAAGTGGTTTTTCCACACTAATACAAGTGCAAAAGTGGTTTCCTGCACCAACACAAGTGCGAAAAGTGGTTTTTCAACACTAACACAAGTGCGAAAAGTGTTTTTTCAACACTATCACAAGTGCAAAAAGTGTTTTTTCCACACTAATACAAGTGCAAAAGTGGTTTCCTGCACAAACACAAGTGCGAAAAGTGTTTTTTCAACACTAACACAAGTGCGAAAAGTGGTTTTCCACACTAATACAAGTGCAAAAGTGGTTTCCTGCACCAACACAAGTGCGAAAAGTGGTTTTTCAACACTAACACAAGTGCGAAAAGTGGTTTTTCAACACTATCACAAGTGCAAAAAGTGTTTTTTCCACACTAATACAAGTGCAAAAGTGGTTTCCTGCACCAACACAAGTGCGATAAGTGGTTTCCTGCACCAACACAAGTGCAAAAACTGGTTTTTCAACACTAACACAAGTGCGAAAAGTGGTTTTTCCACACTAATACAAGTGCAAAAGTGGTTTCCTGCACCAACAAAAGATCGAAAAGTGGTTTTTCAACACTAACACAAGTGCGAAAAGTGGTTTTTCAACACTATCACAAGTGCAAAAAGTGTTTTTTCCACACTAATACAAGTGCAAAAGTGGTTTCCTGCACCAACACAAGTGCGAAAAGTGTTTTTTCAACACTAACACAAGTGTAAAAAGTGGTTTTTCCACACTAATACAAGTGCAAAAGTGGTTTTCTGCACCAACACAAGTGCAAAAAGTGGTTTTTCAACACTAACACAAGTGCGAAAAGTGGTTTTTCAACACTATCACAAGTGCAAAAAGTGTTTTTTCCACACTAATGCAAGTGCAAAAGTGGTTTCCTGCACCAACACAAGTGCGAAAAGTGGTTTTTCAACACTAACACAAGTGCAAAAAGTGGTTTTTCAACACTAACACAAGTGCGAAAAGTGGTTTTTCCACACGAATACAAGTGCAAAAGTGGTTTCCTGCACCAACACAAGTGCGAAAAGTGGATTTTCAACACTAACACAAGTGCGAAAAGTGGTTTTTCAACACTAACACAAGTGCGAAAAGTGGTTTTTCCACACTAATACAAGTGCAAAAGTGGTTTCCTGCACAAACACAAGTGCGAAAAGTGGTTTTTCAACACTAACACAAGTGCGGAAAGTGGTTTTTCAACACTATCACAAGTGCAAAAAGTGTTTTTTCCACACTAATACAAGTGCAAATGTGGTTTCCTGCACCAACACAAGTGCGAAAAGTGGTTTTTCAACAATAACACAAGTGCGAAAAGTGGTTTTTCAACAATAACACAAGTGCGAAAAGTGGTTTTTCAACACTAACACAAGTGCGAAAAGTTGTTTTTCCACACTAATACAAGTGCAAAAGTGGTTTCCTGCACCAACACAAGTGCGAAAAGTGGTTTTTCAACACTAACACAAGTGCGAAAAGTGGTTTTTCAACACTATCACAAGTGCAAAAAGTGTTTTTTCCACACTAATACAAGTGCAAAAGTGGTTTCCTGCACCAACACAAGTGCGAAAAGTGGTTTTTCAACACTAACACAAGTGCGAAAAGTGGTTTTTCAACACTAACACAAGTGCGAAAAGTGATTCTTCAACACTATCACAAGTGCAAAAAGTGTTTTTTCCAAACTAATACAAGTGCAAAAGTGGTTTCCTGCACCAACACAAGTGCGAAAAGTGGTTTTTCCACACTAATACAAGTGCAAAAGTGGTTTCCTGCACCAACACAAGTGTGAAAAGTGGTTTTTCAACACTAACACAAGTGCGAAAAGTCGTTTTTCAACACTAACACAAGTGCGAAAAGTGGTTTTTCCACACTAATACAAGTGCAAAAGTGGTTTCCTGCACAAACACAAGTGCGAAAAGTGTTTTTTCAACACTAACACAAGTGCGAAAAGTGGTTTTCCACACTAATACAAGTGCAAAAGTGGTTTCCTGCACCAACACAAGTGCGAAAAGTGGTTTTTCAACACTAACACAAGTGCGAAAAGTGGTTTTTCAACACTATCACAAGTGCAAAAAGTGTTTTTTCCACACTAATACAAGTGCAAAAGTGGTTTCCTGCACCAACACAAGTGCGATAAGTGGTTTCCTGCACCAACACAAGTGCAAAAACTGGTTTTTCAACACTAACACAAGTGCGAAAAGTGGTTTTTCCACACTAATACAAGTGCAAAAGTGGTTTCCTGCACCAACAAAAGATCGAAAAGTGGTTTTTCAACACTAACACAAGTGCGAAAAGTGGTTTTTCAACACTATCACAAGTGCAAAAAGTGTTTTTTCCACACTAATACAAGTGCAAAAGTGGTTTCCTGCACCAACACAAGTGCGAAAAGTGTTTTTTCAACACTAACACAAGTGTAAAAAGTGGTTTTTCCACACTAATACAAGTGCAAAAGTGGTTTTCTGCACCAACACAAGTGCAAAAAGTGGTTTTTCAACACTAACACAAGTGCGAAAAGTGGTTTTTCAACACTATCACAAGTGCAAAAAGTGTTTTTTCCACACTAATGCAAGTGCAAAAGTGGTTTCCTGCACCAACACAAGTGCGAAAAGTGGTTTTTCAACACTAACACAAGTGCAAAAAGTGGTTTTTCAACACTAACACAAGTGCGAAAAGTGGTTTTTCCACACGAATACAAGTGCAAAAGTGGTTTCCTGCACCAACACAAGTGCGAAAAGTGGATTTTCAACACTAACACAAGTGCGAAAAGTGGTTTTTCAACACTAACACAAGTGCGAAAAGTGGTTTTTCCACACTAATACAAGTGCAAAAGTGGTTTCCTGCACAAACACAAGTGCGAAAAGTGGTTTTTCAACACTAACACAAGTGCGAAAAGTGTTTTTTCCACACTAATACAAGTGCAAATGTGGTTTCCTGCACCAACACAAGTGCGAAAAGTGGTTTTTCAACACTAACACAAGTGCGAAAAGTGGTTTTTCAACACTATCACAAGTGCAAAAAGTGTTTTTTCCACATTAATACAAGTGCAAATGTGGTTTCCTGCACCAACACAAGTGCAAAAAGTGGTTTTTCAACACTAACACAAGTGCGAAAAGTGGTTTTTCAACACTAACACAAGTGCGAAAAGTGGTTTTTCCACACTAATACAAGTGCGAAAAGTGGTTTTTCCACACTAATACAAGTGCAAAAGTGGTTTCCTGCACCAACACAAGTGCGAAAAGTGGTTTTTCAACACTAACACAAGTGCGAAAAGTGGTTTTTCAACACTATCACAAGTGCAAAAAGTGTTTTTTCCACACTAATACAAGTGCAAAAGTGGTTTCCTGCACCAACACAAGTGCGAAAAGTGGTTTTTCAACACTAACACAAGTGTGAAAAGTGGTTTTTCAACACTAACACAAGTGCGAAAAGTTTTTTTTCCACACTAACACAAGTGCGAAAAGTGGTTTTTCAATCCTATCACAAGTGCAAAAAGTGTTTTTTCCACACTAATACAAGTGCAAAAGTGGTTTCCTGCACCAACACAAGTGCGAAAAGTGGTTTTTCAACACTAACACAAGTGCGGAAAGTGGTTTTTCAACACTATCACAAGTGCAAAAAGTGTTTTTTCCACACTAATACAAGTGCAAATGTGGTTTCCTGCACCAACACAAGTGCGAAAAGTGGTTTTTCAACAATAACACAAGTGCGAAAAGTGGTTTTTCAACACTAACACAAGTGCGAAAAGTTGTTTTTCCACACTAATACAAGTGCAAAAGTGGTTTCCTGCACCAACACAAGTGCGAAAAGTGGTTTTTCAACACTAACACAAGTGCGAAAAGTGGTTTTTCAACACTATCACAAGTGCAAAAAGTGTTTTTTCCACACTAATACAAGTGCAAAAGTGGTTTCCTGCACCAACACAAGTGCGAAAAGTGGTTTTTCAACACTAACACAAGTGCGAAAAGTGGTTTTTCAACACTAACACAAGTGCGAAAAGTGATTCTTCAACACTATCACAAGTGCAAAAAGTGTTTTTTCCAAACTAATACAAGTGCAAAAGTGGTTTCCTGCACCAACACAAGTGCGAAAAGTGGTTTTTCCACACGAATACAAGTGCAAAAGTGGTTTCCTGCACCAACACAAGTGTGAAAAGTGGTTTTTCAACACTAACACAAGTGCGAAAAGTCGTTTTTCAACACTAACACAAGTGCGAAAAGTGGTTTTTCCACACTAATACAAGTGCAAAAGTGGTTTCCTGCACCAACACAAGTGCGAAAAGTGGTTTTTCAACACTAACACAAGTGCGAAAAGTGTTTTTTCAACACTATCACAAGTGCAAAAAGTGTTTTTTCCACACTAATACAAGTGCAAAAGTGGTTTCCTGCACAAACACAAGTGCGAAAAGTGTTTTTTCAACACTAACACAAGTGCGAAAAGTGGTTTTCCACACTAATACAAGTGCAAAAGTGGTTTCCTGCACCAACACAAGTGCGAAAAGTGGTTTTTCAACACTAACACAAGTGCGAAAAGTGGTTTTTCAACACTATCACAAGTGCAAAAAGTGTTTTTTCCACACTAATACAAGTGCAAAAGTGGTTTCCTGCACCAACACAAGTGCGATAAGTGGTTTCCTGCACCAACACAAGTGCAAAAACTGGTTTTTCAACACTAACACAAGTGCGAAAAGTGGTTTTTCCACACTAATACAAGTGCAAAAGTGGTTTCCTGCACCAACAAAAGATCGAAAAGTGGTTTTTCAACACTAACACAAGTGCGAAAAGTGGTTTTTCAACACTATCACAAGTGCAAAAAGTGTTTTTTCCACACTAATACAAGTGCAAAAGTGGTTTCCTGCACCAACACAAGTGCGAAAAGTGTTTTTTCAACACTAACACAAGTGTAAAAAGTGGTTTTTCCACACTAATACAAGTGCAAAAGTGGTTTTCTGCACCAACACAAGTGCAAAAAGTGGTTTTTCAACACTAACACAAGTGCGAAAAGTGGTTTTTCAACACTATCACAAGTGCAAAAAGTGTTTTTTCCACACTAATGCAAGTGCAAAAGTGGTTTCCTGCACCAACACAAGTGCGAAAAGTGGTTTTTCAACACTAACACAAGTGCAAAAAGTGGTTTTTCAACACTAACACAAGTGCGAAAAGTGGTTTTTCCACACGAATACAAGTGCAAAAGTGGTTTCCTGCACCAACACAAGTGCGAAAAGTGGATTTTCAACACTAACACAGGTGCGAAAAGTGGTTTTTCAACACTAACACAAGTGCGAAAAGTGGTTTTTCCACACTAATACAAGTGCAAAAGTGGTTTCCTGCACAAACACAAGTGCGAAAAGTGGTTTTTCAACACTAACACAAGTGCGAAAAGTGTTTTTTCCACACTAATACAAGTGCAAATGTGGTTTCCTGCACCAACACAAGTGCGAAAAGTGGTTTTTCAACACTAACACAAGTGCGAAAAGTGGTTTTTCAACACTATCACAAGTGCAAAAAGTGTTTTTTCCACATTAATACAAGTGCAAATGTGGTTTCCTGCACCAACACAAGTGCGAAAAGTGGTTTTTCAACACTAACACAAGTGCGAAAAGTGGTTTTTCAACACTAACACAAGTGCGAAAAGTGGTTTTTCCACACTAATACAAGTGCGAAAAGTGGTTTTTCCACACTAATACAAGTGCAAAAGTGGTTTCCTGCACCAACACAAGTGCGAAAAGTGGTTTTTCAACACTAACACAAGTGCGAAAAGTGGTTTTTCAACACTATCACAAGTGCAAAAAGTGTTTTTTCCACACTAATACAAGTGCAAAAGTGGTTTCCTGCACCAACACAAGTGCGAAAAGTGGTTTTTCAACACTAACACAAGTGTGAAAAGTGGTTTTTCAACACTAACACAAGTGCGAAAAGTTTTTTTTCCACACTAACACAAGTGCGAAAAGTGGTTTTTCAATCCTATCACAAGTGCAAAAAGTGTTTTTTCCACACTAATACAAGTGCAAAAGTGGTTTCCTGCACCAACACAAGTGCGAAAAGTGGTTTTTCAACACTAACACAAGTGCGGAAAGTGGTTTTTCAACACTATCACAAGTGCAAAAAGTGTTTTTTCCACACTAATACAAGTGCAAATGTGGTTTCCTGCACCAACACAAGTGCGAAAAGTGGTTTTTCAACAATAACACAAGTGCGAAAAGTGGTTTTTCAACACTAACACAAGTGCGAAAAGTTGTTTTTCCACACTAATACAAGTGCAAAAGTGGTTTCCTGCACCAACACAAGTGCGAAAAGTGGTTTTTCAACACTAACACAAGTGCGAAAAGTGGTTTTTCAACACTATCACAAGTGCAAAAAGTGTTTTTTCCACACTAATACAAGTGCAAATGTGGTTTCCTGCACCAACACAAGTGCGAAAAGTGGTTTTTCAACACTAACACAAGTGCGAAAAGTGGTTTTTCAACAATAACACAAGTGCGAAAAGTGGTTTTTCCACACTAATACAAGTGCAAAAGTGGTTTCCTGCACCAACACAAGTGCGAAAAGTGGTTTTTCAACACTAACACAAGTGCGAAAAGTGGTTTTTCAACACTATCACAAGTGCAAAAAGTGTTTTTTCCACACTAATACAAGTGCAAAAGTGGTTTCCTGCACCAACACAAGTGCGAAAAGTGTTTTTTCAACACTAACACAAGTGCAAAAAGTGTTTTTTCCACACTAATACAAGTGCAAAAGTGGTTTCCTGCACAAACACAAGTGCGAAAAGTGTTTTTTCAACACTAACACAAGTGCGAAAAGTGGTTTTCCACACTAATACAAGTGCAAAAGTGGTTTCCTGCACCAACACAAGTGCGAAAAGTGGTTTTTCAACACTAACACAAGTGCGAAAAGTGGTTTTTCAACACTATCACAAGTGCAAAAAGTGTTTTTTCCACACTAATACAAGTGCAAAAGTGGTTTCCTGCACCAACACAAGTGCGATAAGTGGTTTCCTGCACCAACACAAGTGCAAAAACTGGTTTTTCAACACTAACACAAGTGCGAAAAGTGGTTTTTCCACACTAATACAAGTGCAAAAGTGGTTTCCTGCACCAACAAAAGATCGAAAAGTGGTTTTTCAACACTAACACAAGTGCGAAAAGTGGTTTTTCAACACTATCACAAGTGCAAAAAGTGTTTTTTTCCACACTAATACAAGTGCAAAAGTGGTTTCCTGCACCAACACAAGTGCGAAAAGTGTTTTTTCAACACTAACACAAGTGTAAAAAGTGGTTTTTCCACACTAATACAAGTGCAAAAGTGGTTTTCTGCACCAACACAAGTGCAAAAAGTGGTTTTTCGACACTAACACAAGTGCGAAAAGTGGTTTTTCAACACTATCACAAGTGCAAAAAGTGTTTTTTCCACACTAATGCAAGTGCAAAAGTGGTTTCCTGCACCAACACAAGTGCGAAAAGTGGTTTTTCAACACTAACACAAGTGCAAAAAGTGGTTTTTCAACACTAACACAAGTGCGAAAAGTGGTTTTTCCACACGAATACAAGTGCAAAAGTGGTTTCCTGCACCAACACAAGTGCGAAAAGTGGTTTTTCAACACTAACACAAGTGCGAAAAGTGGTTTTTCAACACTATCATAAGTGCAAAAAGTGTTTTTTCCACACTAATGCAAGTGCAAAAGTGGTTTCCTGCACCAACACAAGTGCGAAAAGTGGTTTTTCAACACTAACACAAGTGCGAAAAGTGGTTTTTCAACACTAACACAAGTGCGAAAAGTGGTTTTTCCACACGAATACAAGTGCAAAAGTGGTTTCCTGCACCAACACAAGTGCGAAAAGTGGTTTTTCAACACTAACACAAGTGCAAAAAGTGTTTTTCAACACTAACACAAGTGCGAAAAGTGGTTTTTCCACACTAATACAAGTGCAAAAGTGGTTTCCTGCACCAACACAAGTGCGAAAAGTGGTTTTTCAACACTAACACAAGTGCGAAAAGTGGTTTTTCAACACTATCACAAGTGTAAAAAGTGTTTTTCCACACTAATACAAGTGCAAAAGTGGTTTCCTGCACCAACACAAGTGCGAAAAGTGGTTTTTCAACACTAACACAAGTGCGAAAAGTGGTTTTTCAACACTAACACAAGTGCGAAAAGTGGTTTTTTCAACACTAACACAAGTGCGAAAAGTGTTTTTTCAACACTAACACAAGTGCGAAAAGTGGTTTTTCCACACTAATACAAGTGCAAAAGTGGTTTCCTGCACCAACACAAGTGCGAAAAGTGGTTTTTCAACACTAACACAAGTGCGAAAAGTGGTTTTTCAATTCTATCACAAGTGCAAAAAGTGGTTTTTCAACACTATCACAAGTGCAAAAAGTGTTTTTTTCCACACTAATACAAGTGCAAAAGTGGTTTCCTGCACCAACCACAAGTGCGAAAAGTGGTTTTTCAACACTAACACAGTGCGAAAAGTGGTTTTTCAACACTATCACAAGTGCAAAAAGTGTTTTTTCCACACTAATACAAGTGCAAATGTGGTTTCCTGCACCAACACAAGTGTGAAAAGTGGTTTTTCAACACTAACACAAGTGCGAAAAGTGGTTTTTCAACACTAACACAAGTGCGAAAAGTGGTTTTTCCACACTAATACAAGTGCAAAAGTGGTTTCCTGCACCAACACAAGTGCGAAAAGTGGTTTTTCAACACTAACACAAGTGCGAAAAGTGGTTTTTCCACACTAATACAAGTGCAAAAGTGGTTTCCTGCACCAACACAAGTGCGAAAAGTGGTTTTTCAACACTAACACAAGTGCGAAAAGTGGTTTTTCAACACTATCACAAGTGTAAAAAGTGTTTTTCCACACTAATACAAGTGCAAAAGTGGTTTCCTGCACCAACACAAGTGCGAAAAGTGGTTTTTCAACACTAACACAAGTGCGAAAAGTGGTTTTTCAACACTAACACAAGTGCGAAAAGTGGTTTTTCAACACTAACACAAGTGCGAAAAGTGTTTTTTCAACACTAACACAAGTGCGAAAAGTGGTTTTTCCACACTAATACAAGTGCAAAAGTGGTTTCCTGCACCAACACAAGTGCGAAAAGTGGTTTTTCAACACTAACACAAGTGCGAAAAGTGGTTTTTCAATTCTATCACAAGTGCAAAAAGTGGTTTTTCAACACTATCACAAGTGCAAAAAGTGTTTTTTCCACACTAATACAAGTGCAAAAGTGGTTTCCTGCACCAACACAAGTGCGAAAAGTGGTTTTTCAACACTAACACAAGTGCGAAAAGTGGTTTTTCAACACTATCACAAGTGCAAAAAGTGTTTTTTCCACACTAATACAAGTGCAAATGTGGTTTCCTGCACCAACACAAGTGTGAAAAGTGGTTTTTCAACACTAACACAAGTGCGAAAAGTGGTTTTTCAACACTAACACAAGTGCGAAAAGTGGTTTTTCCACACTAATACAAGTGCAAAAGTGGTTTCCTGCACCAACACAAGTGCGAAAAATGGTTTTTCAACACTAACACAAGTGCGAAAAGTGGTTTTTCAACACTATCACAAGTGCAAAAAGTGTTTTTTCCACACTAATACAAGTGCAAAAGTGGTTTCCTGCACCAACACAAGTGCGAAAAGTGTTTTTTCAATACTAACACAAGTGCGAAAAGTGGTTTTTCAACACTAACACAAGTGCGAAAAGTGTTTTTTCCACACTAATACAAGTGCAAAAGTGGTTTCCTGCACCAACACAAGTGCGAAAAGTGGTTTTTCAACACCAACACAAGTGCGAAAAGTGTTTTTTCAACACTAACACAAGTGCGAAAAGTGGTTTTTCAATACTATCACAAGTGCAAAAAGTGGTTTTTCAACACTATCACAAGTGCAAAAAGTGTTTTTTCCACACTAATACAAGTGCAAAAGTGGTTTCCTGCACTAACACAAGTGCGAAAAGTGGTTTTTCAACACTAACACAAGTGCGAAAAGTGGTTTTTCAACACCAACACAAGTGCGAAAAGTGGTTTTTCAACACTAACACAAGTGCGAAAAGTGGTTTTTCAATACTATCACAAGTGCAAAAAGTGGTTTTTCAACACTATCACAAGTGCAAAAAGGGTTTTTTCCACACTAATACAAGTGCAAAAGTGGTTTCCTGCACCAACACAAGTGCGAAAAGTGGTTTTTCAACACTAACACAAGTGCGAAAAGTGGTTTTTCAACACTATCACAAGTGAAAAAAGTGTTTTTTCCACACTAATACATGTGCAAATGTGGTTTCCTGCACCAACACAAGTGCGAAAAGTGGTTTTTCAACACTAACACAAGTGCGAAAAGTGGAATTTCAACACTAACACAAGTGCGAAAAGTGGTTTTTCCACACTAATACAAGTGCAAAAGTGGTTTCCTGCACCAACACAGGTGCGAAAAGTGGTTTTTCAACACTAACAAGTGCGAGAAGTGGTTTTTCAACACTATCACAAGTGCAAAAAGTGTTTTTTCCACACTAATACAAGTGCAAAAGTGGTTTCCTGCACCAACACAAGTGCGAAAAGTGTTTTTTCAACACTAACACAAGTGCGAAAAGTGGTTTTTCAACACTAACACAAGTGCGAAAAGTGTTTTTTCCACACTAATACAAGTGCAAAAGTGGTTTCCTGCACCAACACAAGTGCGAAAAGTGGTTTTTCAACACTGACACAAGTGCGAAAAGTGGTTTTTCAACACTAACACAAGTGCGAAAAGTGGTTTTTCAACACTAACACAAGTGCGAAAAGTGGTTTTGCCACACTAATACAAGTGCAAAAGTGGTGTCCTGCACCAACACAAGTGCGAAAAGTGGTTTTTCAACACTAACACAAGTGCGAAAAGTGGTTCTTCAACACTATCACAAGTGCAAAAAGTGTTTTTTCCACACTAATGCAAGTGCAAAAGTGGTTTCCTGCACCAACACCAGTGCGAAAAGTGGTTTTTCAACACTAACACAAGTGCGAAAAGTGGTTTTTCCACACTAATACAAGTGCAAAAGTGGTTTCCTGCACCAACACAAGTGCGAAAAATGGTTTTTCAACACTAACACAAGTGCGAAAAGTGGTTTTTCAACACTAACACAAGTGCGAAAAGTGGTTCTTCAACACTATCACAAGTGCAAAAAGTGTTTTTTCCACACTAATACAAGTGCAAAAGTGGTTTCCTGCACCAACACAAGTGCGAAAAGTGGTTTTTCCACACGAATACAAGTGCAAAAGTGGTTTCCTGCACCAACACAAGTGCGAAAAGTGGTTTTTCAACACTAACACAAGTGCGAAAAGTGGTTTTTCAACACTAACACAAGTGCGAAAAGTGGTTTTTCCACACTAATACAAGTGCAAAAGTGGTTTCCTGCACCAACACAAGTGAGAAAAATGGTTTTTCAACACTAACACAAGTGTGAAAAGTGGTTTTTCAACACTAACACAAGTGCGAAAAGTGGTTCTTCAACACTATCACAAGTGCAAAAAGTGTTTTTTCCACACTAATACAAGTGCAAAAGTGGTTTCCTGCACCAACACAAGTGCGAAAAGTGGTTTTTCCACACGAATACAAGTGCAAAAGTGGTTTCCTGCACCAACACAAGTGCGAAAAGTGGTTTTTCAACACTAACACAAGTGTGAAAAGTGGTTTTTCAACACTAACACAAGTGCGAAAAGTGGTTTTTCCACACTAATACAAGTGCAAAAGTGGTTTCCTGCACCAACACAAGTGCGAAAAGTGGTTTTTCAACACTAACACAAGTGCGAAAAGTGTTTTTTCAACACTATCACAAGTGCAAAAAGTGTTTTTTCCACACTAATACAAGTGCAAAAGTGGTTTCCTGCACCAACACAAGTGCGAAAAGTGGTTTTTCAACACTAACACAAGTGCGAAAAGTGGTTTTTCAACACTAACACAAGTGCGAAAAGTGGTTTTCCACACTAATACAAGTGCAAAAGTGGTTTCCTGCACCAACACAAGTGCGAAAAGTGGTTTTTCAACACTAACACAAGTGCGAAAAGTGGTTTTTCAACACTATCACAAGTGCAAAAAGTGTTTTTTCCACACTAATACAAGTGCAAAAGTGGTTTCCTGCACCAACACAAGTGCGATAAGTGGTTTTTCAACACTAACACAAGTGCGAAAAGTGGTTTTTCCACACTAATACAAGTGCAAAAGTGGTTTCCTGCACCAACACAAGTGCGAAAAGTGGTTTTTCAACACTAACACAAGTACGAAAAGTGGTTTTTCAACACTATCACAAGTGCAAAAAGTGTTTTTTCCACACTAATACAAGTGCAAAAGTGGTTTCCTGCACCAACACAAGTGCGATAAGTAGTTTTTCAACACTAACACAAGTGCGAAAAGTGGTTTTTCAACACCAACACAAGTGCGAAAAGTGTTTTTTCAACACCAACACAAGTGCGAAAAGTGTTTTTTCAACACTAACACAAGTGCGAAAAGTGGTTTTTCAATACTATCACAAGTGCAAAAAGTGGTTTTTCAACACTATCACAAGTGCAAAAAGTGTTTTTTCCACACTAATACAAGTGCAAAAGTGGTTTCCTGCACCAACACAAGTGCGAAAAGTGGTTTTTCAACACTAACACAAGTGCGAAAAGTGGTTTTTCAACACCAACACAAGTGCGAAAAGTGGTTTTTCAATACTATCACAAGTACAAAAAGTGGTTTTTCAATACTATCACAAGTACAAAAAGTGGTTTTTCAACACTATCACAAGTGCAAAAAGTGTTTTTTCCACACTAATACAAGTGCAAAAGTGGTTTCCTGCACCAACACAAGTGCGAAAAGTGGTTTTTCAACACTAACACAAGTGTGAAAAGTGGTTTTTCAACACTATCACAAGTGCAAAAAGTGTTTTTTCCACACTAATACAAGTGCAAATGTGGTTTCCTGCACCAACACAAGTGCGAAAAGTGGTTTATCAACACTAACACAAGTGCGAAAAGTGGTTTTTCAACACTATCACAAGTGCAAAAAGTGTTTTTTCCACACTAATACAAGTGCAAATGTGGTTTCCTGCACCAACACAAGTGCGAAAAGTGGTTTTTCAACACTAACACAAGTGCGAAAAGTGGTTTTTCCACACTAATACAAGTGCGAAAAGTGGTTTTTCCACACTAATACAAGTGCAAAAGTGGTTTCCTGCACCAACACAAGTGCGAAAAGTGGTTTTTCAACACTAACACAAGTGCGAAAAGTGGTTTTTCAACACTATCACAAGTGCAAAAAGTGTTTTTTCCACACTAATACAAGTGCAAAAGTGGTTTCCTGCACCAACACAAGTGCGAAAAGTGGTTTTTCAACACTAACACAAGTGTGAAAAGTGGTTTTTCAACACTAACACAAGTGTGAAAAGTTTTTTTTCCACACTAACACAAGTGCGAAAAGTGGTTTTTCAATCCTATCACAAGTGCAAAAAATGTGTTTTCCACACTAATACAAGTGCAAAAGTGGTTTCCTGCACCAACACAAGTGCGAAAAGTGGTTTTTCAACACTAACACAAGTGCGGAAAGTGGTTTTTCAACACTATCACAAGTGCAAAAAGTGTTTTTTCCACACTAATACAAGTGCAAATGTGGTTTCCTGCACCAACACAAGTGCGAAAAGTGGTTTTTCAACAATAACACAAGTGCGAAAAGTGGTTTTTCAACACTAACACAAGTGCGAAAAGTTGTTTTTCCACACTAATACAAGTGCAAAAGTGGTTTCCTGCACCAACACAAGTGCGAAAAGTGGTTTTTCAACACTAACACAAGTGCGAAAAGTGGTTTTTCAACACTATCACAAGTGCAAAAAGTGTTTTTTCCACACTAATACAAGTGCAAATGTGGTTTCCTGCACCAACACAAGTGCGAAAAGTGGTTTTTCAACACTAACACAAGTGTGAAAAGTGGTTTTTCAACACTAACACAAGTGCGAAAAGTTTTTTTTCAACACTAACACAAGTGCGAAAAGTGGTTTTTCAACACTAACACAAGTGTGAAAAGTGGTTTTTCAACACTAACACAAGTGCGAAAAGTGGTTTTTCAATCCTATCACAAGTGCAAAAAGTGTTTTTTCCACACTAATACAAGTGCAAAAGTGGTTTCCTGCACCAACACAAGTGCGAAAAGTGGTTTTTCAACACTAACACAAGTGCGGAAAGTGGTTTTTCAACACTATCACAAGTGCAAAAAGTGTTTTTTCCACACTAATACAAGTGCAAATGTGGTTTCCTGCACCAATACAAGTGCGAAAAGTGGTTTTTCAACAATAACACAAGTGCGAAAAGTGGTTTTTCAACACTAACACAAGTGCGAAAAGTTGTTTTTCCACACTAATACAAGTGCAAAAGTGGTTTCCTGCACCAACACAAGTGCGAAAAGTGGTTTTTCAACACTAACACAAGTGCGAAAAGTGGTTTTTCAACACTATCACAAGTGCAAAAAGTGTTTTTTCCACACTAATACAAGTGCAAAAGTGGTTTCCTGCACCAACACAAGTGCGAAAAGTGGTTTTTCAACACTAACACAAGTGCGAAAAGTGGTTTTTCAACACTAACACAAGTGCGAAAAGTGATTCTTCAACACTATCACAAGTGCAAAAAGTGTTTTTTCCAAACTAATACAAGTGCAAAAGTGGTTTCCTGCACCAACACAAGTGCGAAAAGTGGTTTTTCCACACGAATACAAGTGCAAAAGTGGTTTCCTGCACCAACACAAGTGTGAAAAGTGGTTTTTCAACACTAACACAAGTGCGAAAAGTCGTTTTTCAACACTAACACAAGTGCGAAAAGTGTTTTTTCCACACTAATACAAGTGCAAAAGTGGTTTCCTGCACCAACACAAGTGCGAAAAGTGGTTTTTCAACACTAACACAAGTGCGAAAAGTGTTTTTTCAACACTATCACAAGTGCAAAAAGTGTTTTTTCCACACTAATACAAGTGCAAAAGTGGTTTCCTGCACAAACACAAGTGCGAAAAGTGTTTTTTCAACACTAACACAAGTGTGAAAAGTGGTTTTCCACACTAATACAAGTGCAAAAGTGGTTTCCTGCACCAACACAAGTGCGAAAAGTGGTTTTTCAACACTAACACAAGTGCGAAAAGTGGTTTTTCAACACTATCACAAGTGCAAAAAGTGTTTTTTCCACACTAATACAAGTGCAAAAGTGGTTTCCTGCACCAACACAAGTGCGATAAGTGGTTTCCTGCACCAACACAAGTGCAAAAACTGGTTTTTCAACACTAACACAAGTGCGAAAAGTGGTTTTTCCACACTAATACAAGTGCAAAAGTGGTTTCCTGCACCAACAAAAGATCGAAAAGTGGTTTTTCAACACTAACACAAGTGCGAAAAGTGGTTTTTCAACACTATCACAAGTGCAAAAAGTGTTTTTTCCACACTAATACAAGTGCAAAAGTGGTTTCCTGCACCAACACAAGTGCGAAAAGTGTTTTTTCAACACTAACACAAGTGTAAAAAGTGGTTTTTCCACACTAATACAAGTGCAAAAGTGGTTTTCTGCACCAACACAAGTGCAAAAAGTGGTTTTTCAACACTAACACAAGTGCGAAAAGTGGTTTTTCAACACTATCACAAGTGCAAAAAGTGTTTTTTCCACACTAATGCAAGTGCAAAAGTGGTTTCCTGCACCAACACAAGTGCGAAAAGTGGTTTTTCAACACTAACACAAGTGCAAAAAGTGGTTTTTCAACACTAACACAAGTGCGAAAAGTGGTTTTTCCACACGAATACAAGTGCAAAAGTGGTTTCCTGCACCAACACAAGTGCGAAAAGTGGATTTTCAACACTAACACAAGTGCGAAAAGTGGTTTTTCAACACTAACACAAGTGCGAAAAGTGGTTTTTCCACACTAATACAAGTGCAAAAGTGGTTTCCTGCACAAACACAAGTGCGAAAAGTGGTTTTTCAACACTAACACAAGTGCGAAAAGTGTTTTTTTCCACACTAATACAAGTGCAAATGTGGTTTCCTGCACCAACACAAGTGCGAAAAGTGGTTTTTCAACACTAACACAAGTGCGAAAAGTGGTTTTTCAATCCTATCACAAGTGCAAAAAGTGTTTTTTCCACACTAATACAAGTGCAAAAGTGGTTTCCTGCACCAACACAAGTGCGAAAAGTGGTTTTTCAACACTAACACAAGTGCGGAAAGTGGTTTTTCAACACTATCACAAGTGCAAAAAGTGTTTTTTCCACACTAATACAAGTGCAAATGTGGTTTCCTGCACCAATACAAGTGCGAAAAGTGGTTTTTCAACAATAACACAAGTGCGAAAAGTGGTTTTTCAACACTAACACAAGTGCGAAAAGTTGTTTTTCCACACTAATACAAGTGCAAAAGTGGTTTCCTGCACCAACACAAGTGCGAAAAGTGGTTTTTCAACACTAACACAAGTGCGAAAAGTGGTTTTTCAACACTATCACAAGTGCAAAAAGTGTTTTTTCCACACTAATACAAGTGCAAAAGTGGTTTCCTGCACCAACACAAGTGCGAAAAGTGGTTTTTCAACACTAACACAAGTGCGAAAAGTGGTTTTTCAACACTAACACAAGTGCGAAAAGTGATTCTTCAACACTATCACAAGTGCAAAAAGTGTTTTTTCCAAACTAATACAAGTGCAAAAGTGGTTTCCTGCACCAACACAAGTGCGAAAAGTGGTTTTTCCACACGAATACAAGTGCAAAAGTGGTTTCCTGCACCAACACAAGTGTGAAAAGTGGTTTTTCAACACTAACACAAGTGCGAAAAGTCGTTTTTCAACACTAACACAAGTGCGAAAAGTGTTTTTTCCACACTAATACAAGTGCAAAAGTGGTTTCCTGCACCAACACAAGTGCGAAAAGTGGTTTTTCAACACTAACACAAGTGCGAAAAGTGTTTTTTCAACACTATCACAAGTGCAAAAAGTGTTTTTTCCACACTAATACAAGTGCAAAAGTGGTTTCCTGCACAAACACAAGTGCGAAAAGTGTTTTTTCAACACTAACACAAGTGTGAAAAGTGGTTTTCCACACTAATACAAGTGCAAAAGTGGTTTCCTGCACCAACACAAGTGCGAAAAGTGGTTTTTCAACACTAACACAAGTGCGAAAAGTGGTTTTTCAACACTATCACAAGTGCAAAAAGTGTTTTTTCCACACTAATACAAGTGCAAAAGTGGTTTCCTGCACCAACACAAGTGCGATAAGTGGTTTCCTGCACCAACACAAGTGCAAAAACTGGTTTTTCAACACTAACACAAGTGCGAAAAGTGGTTTTTCCACACTAATACAAGTGCAAAAGTGGTTTCCTGCACCAACAAAAGATCGAAAAGTGGTTTTTCAACACTAACACAAGTGCGAAAAGTGGTTTTTCAACACTATCACAAGTGCAAAAAGTGTTTTTTCCACACTAATACAAGTGCAAAAGTGGTTTCCTGCACCAACACAAGTGCGAAAAGTGTTTTTTCAACACTAACACAAGTGTAAAAAGTGGTTTTTCCACACTAATACAAGTGCAAAAGTGGTTTTCTGCACCAACACAAGTGCAAAAAGTGGTTTTTCAACACTAACACAAGTGCGAAAAGTGGTTTTTCAACACTATCACAAGTGCAAAAAGTGTTTTTTCCACACTAATGCAAGTGCAAAAGTGGTTTCCTGCACCAACACAAGTGCGAAAAGTGGTTTTTCAACACTAACACAAGTGCAAAAAGTGGTTTTTCAACACTAACACAAGTGCGAAAAGTGGTTTTTCCACACGAATACAAGTGCAAAAGTGGTTTCCTGCACCAACACAAGTGCGAAAAGTGGATTTTCAACACTAACACAAGTGCGAAAAGTGGTTTTTCAACACTAACACAAGTGCGAAAAGTGGTTTTTCCACACTAATACAAGTGCAAAAGTGGTTTCCTGCACAAACACAAGTGCGAAAAGTGGTTTTTCAACACTAACACAAGTGCGAAAAGTGTTTTTTCCACACTAATACAAGTGCAAATGTGGTTTCCTGCACCAACACAAGTGCGAAAAGTGGTTTTTCAACACTAACACAAGTGCGAAAAGTGGTTTTTCAACACTATCACAAGTGCAAAAAGTGTTTTTTCCACATTAATACAAGTGCAAATGTGGTTTCCTGCACCAACACAAGTGCGAAAAGTGGTTTTTCAACACTAACACAAGTGCGAAAAGTGGTTTTTCAACACTAACACAAGTGCGAAAAGTGGTTTTTCCACACTAATACAAGTGCGAAAAGTGGTTTTTCCACACTAATACAAGTGCAAAAGTGGTTTCCTGCACCAACACAAGTGCGAAAAGTGGTTTTTCAACACTAACACAAGTGCGAAAAGTGGTTTTTCAACACTATCACAAGTGCAAAAAGTGTTTTTTCCACACTAATACAAGTGCAAAAGTGGTTTCCTGCACCAACACAAGTGCGAAAAGTGGTTTTTCAACACTAACACAAGTGTGAAAAGTGGTTTTTCAACACTAACACAAGTGCGAAAAGTTTTTTTTCCACACTAACACAAGTGCGAAAAGTGGTTTTTCAATCCTATCACAAGTGCAAAAAGTGTTTTTTCCACACTAATACAAGTGCAAAAGTGGTTTCCTGCACCAAAACAAGTGCGAAAAGTGGTTTTTCAACACTAACACAAGTGCGGAAAGTGGTTTTTCAACACTATCACAAGTGCAAAAAGTGTTTTTTCCACACTAATACAAGTGCAAATGTGGTTTCCTGCACCAACACAAGTGCGAAAAGTGGTTTTTCAACAATAACACAAGTGCGAAAAGTGGTTTTTCAACACTAACACAAGTGCGAAAAGTTGTTTTTCCACACTAATACAAGTGCAAAAGTGGTTTCCTGCACCAACACAAGTGCGAAAAGTGGTTTTTCAACACTAACACAAGTGCGAAAAGTGGTTTTTCAACACTATCACAAGTGCAAAAAGTGTTTTTTCCACACTAATACAAGTGCAAAAGTGGTTTCCTGCACCAACACAAGTGCGAAAAGTGGTTTTTCAACACTAACACAAGTGCGAAAAGTGGTTTTTCAACACTAACACAAGTGCGAAAAGTGATTCTTCAACACTATCACAAGTGCAAAAAGTGTTTTTTCCAAACTAATACAAGTGCAAAAGTGGTTTCCTGCACCAACACAAGTGCGAAAAGTGGTTTTTCCACACGAATACAAGTGCAAAAGTGGTTTCCTGCACCAACACAAGTGTGAAAAGTGGTTTTTCAACACTAACACAAGTGCGAAAAGTCGTTTTTCAACACTAACACAAGTGCGAAAAGTGGTTTTTCCACACTAATACAAGTGCAAAAGTGGTTTCCTGCACCAACACAAGTGCGAAAAGTGGTTTTTCAACACTAACACAAGTGCGAAAAGTGTTTTTTCAACACTATCACAAGTGCAAAAAGTGTTTTTTCCACACTAATACAAGTGCAAAAGTGGTTTCCTGCACAAACACAAGTGCGAAAAGTGTTTTTTCAACACTAACACAAGTGCGAAAAGTGGTTTTCCACACTAATACAAGTGCAAAAGTGGTTTCCTGCACCAACACAAGTGCGAAAAGTGGTTTTTCAACACTAACACAAGTGCGAAAAGTGGTTTTTCAACACTATCACAAGTGCAAAAAGTGTTTTTTCCACACTAATACAAGTGCAAAAGTGGTTTCCTGCACCAACACAAGTGCGATAAGTGGTTTCCTGCACCAACACAAGTGCAACAACTGGTTTTTCAACACTAACACAAGTGCGAAAAGTGGTTTTTCCACACTAATACAAGTGCAAAAGTGGTTTCCTGCACCAACAAAAGATCGAAAAGTGGTTTTTCAACACTAACACAAGTGCGAAAAGTGGTTTTTCAACACTATCACAAGTGCAAAAAGTGTTTTTTCCACACTAATACAAGTGCAAAAGTGGTTTCCTGCACCAACACAAGTGCGAAAAGTGTTTTTTCAACACTAACACAAGTGTAAAAAGTGGTTTTTCCACACTAATACAAGTGCAAAAGTGGTTTTCTGCACCAACACAAGTGCAAAAAGTGGTTTTTCAACACTAACACAAGTGCGAAAAGTGGTTTTTCAACACTATCACAAGTGCAAAAAGTGTTTTTTCCACACTATTGCAAGTGCAAAAGTGGTTTCCTGCACCAACACAAGTGCGAAAAGTGGTTTTTCAACACTAACACAAGTGCAAAAAGTGGTTTTTCAACACTAACACAAGTGCGAAAAGTGGTTTTTCCACACGAATACAAGTGCAAAAGTGGTTTCCTGCACCAACACAAGTGCGAAAAGTGGATTTTCAACACTAACACAAGTGCGAAAAGTGGTTTTTCAACACTAACACAAGTGCGAAAAGTGGTTTTTCCACACTAATACAAGTGCAAAAGTGGTTTCCTGCACAAACACAAGTGCGAAAAGTGGTTTTTCAACACTAACACAAGTGCGAAAAGTGTTTTTTCCACACTAATACAAGTGCAAATGTGGTTTCCTGCACCAACACAAGTGCGAAAAGTGGTTTTTCAACACTAACACAAGTGCGAAAAGTGGTTTTTCAACACTATCACAAGTGCAAAAAGTGTTTTTTCCACATTAATACAAGTGCAAATGTGGTTTCCTGCACCAACACAAGTGCGAAAAGTGGTTTTTCAACACTAACACAAGTGCGAAAAGTGGTTTTTCAACACTAACACAAGTGCGAAAAGTGGTTTTTCCACACTAATACAAGTGCGAAAAGTGGTTTTTCCACACTAATACAAGTGCAAAAGTGGTTTCCTGCACCAACACAAGTGCGAAAAGTGGTTTTTCAACACTAACACAAGTGCGAAAAGTGGTTTTTCAACACTATCACAAGTGCAAAAAGTGTTTTTTCCACACTAATACAAGTGCAAAAGTGGTTTCCTGCACCAACACAAGTGCGAAAAGTGGTTTTTCAACACTAACACAAGTGTGAAAAGTGGTTTTTCAACACTAACACAAGTGCGAAAAGTTTTTTTTCCACACTAACACAAGTGCGAAAAGTGGTTTTTCAATCCTATCACAAGTGCAAAAAGTGTTTTTTCCACACTAATACAAGTGCAAAAGTGGTTTCCTGCACCAACACAAGTGTGAAAAGTGGTTTTTCAACACTAACACAAGTGCGGAAAGTGGTTTTTCAACACTATCACAAGTGCAAAAAGTGTTTTTTCCACACTAATACAAGTGCAAATGTGGTTTCCTGCACCAACACAAGTGCGAAAAGTGGTTTTTCAACAATAACACAAGTGCGAAAAGTGGTTTTTCAACACTAACACAAGTGCGAAAAGTTGTTTTTCCACACTAATACAAGTGCAAAAGTGGTTTCCTGCACCAACACAAGTGCGAAAAGTGGTTTTTCAACACTAACACAAGTGCGAAAAGTGGTTTTTCAACACTATCACAAGTGCAAAAAGTGTTTTTTCCACACTAATACAAGTGCAAATGTGGTTTCCTGCACCAACACAAGTGCGAAAAGTGGTTTTTCAACACTAACACAAGTGCGAAAAGTGGTTTTTCAACACTAACACAAGTGCGAAAAGTGGTTTTTCCACACTAATACAAGTGCAAAAGTGGTTTCCTGCACCAACACAAGTGCGAAAAGTGGTTTTTCAACACTAACACAAGTGCGAAAAGTGGTTTTTCAACACTATCACAAGTGCAAAAAGTGTTTTTTCCACACTAATACAAGTGCAAAAGTGGTTTCCTGCACCAACACAAGTGCGAAAAGTGTTTTTTCAACACTAACACAAGTGCAAAAAGTGTTTTTTCCACACTAATACAAGTGCAAAAGTGGTTTCCTGCACAAACACAAGTGCGAAAAGTGTTTTTTCAACACTAACACAAGTGCGAAAAGTGGTTTTCCACACTAATACAAGTGCAAAAGTGGTTTCCTGCACCAACACAAGTGCGAAAAGTGGTTTTTCAACACTAACACAAGTGCGAAAAGTGGTTTTTCAACACTATCACAAGTGCAAAAAGTGTTTTTTCCACACTAATACAAGTGCAAAAGTGGTTTCCTGCACCAACACAAGTGCGATAAGTGGTTTCCTGCACCAACACAAGTGCAAAAACTGGTTTTTCAACACTAATACAAGTGCGAAAAGTGGTTTTTCCACACTAATACAAGTGCAAAAGTGGTTTCCTGCACCAACAAAAGATCGAAAAGTGGTTTTTCAACACTAACACAAGTGCGAAAAGTGGTTTTTCAACACTATCACAAGTGCAAAAAGTGTTTTTTCCACACTAATACAAGTGCAAAAGTGGTTTCCTGCACCAACACAAGTGCGAAAAGTGTTTTTTCAACACTAACACAAGTGTAAAAAGTGGTTTTTCCACACTAATACAAGTGCAAAAGTGGTTTTCTGCACCAACACAAGTGCAAAAAGTGGTTTTTCGACACTAACACAAGTGCGAAAAGTGGTTTTTCAACACTATCACAAGTGCAAAAAGTGTTTTTTCCACACTAATGCAAGTGCAAAAGTGGTTTCCTGCACCAACACAAGTGCGAAAAGTGGTTTTTCAACACTAACACAAGTGCAAAAAGTGGTTTTTCCACACTAACACAAGTGCGAAAAGTGGTTTTTCCACACGAATACAAGTGCAAAAGTGGTTTCCTGCACCAACACAAGTGCGAAAAGTGGTTTTTCAACACTAACACAAGTGCGAAAAGTGGTTTTTCAACACTAACACAAGTGCGAAAAGTGGTTTTTCCACACTAATACAAGTGCAAAAGTGGTTTCCTGCACAAACACAAGTGCGAAAAGTGGTTTTTCAACACTAACACAAGTGCGAAAAGTGTTTTTTCCACACTAATACAAGTGCAAATGTGGTTTCCTGCACCAACACAAGTGCGAAAAGTGGTTTTTCAACACTAACACAAGTGCGAAAAGTGGTTTTTCAACACTATCACAAGTGCAAAAAGTGTTTTTTCCATATTAATACAAGTGCAAATGTGGTTTCCTGCACCAACACAAGTGCGAAAAGTGGTTTTTCAACACTAACACAAGTGCGAAAAGTGGTTTTTCAACACTAACACAAGTGCGAAAAGTGGTTTTTCCACACTAATACAAGTGCGAAAAGTGGTTTTTCCACACTAATACAAGTGCAAAAGTGGTTTCCTGCACCAACACAAGTGCGAAAAGTGGTTTTTCAACACTAACACAAGTGCGAAAAGTGGTTTTTCAACACTATCACAAGTGCAAAAAGTGTTTTTTCCACACTAATACAAGTGCAAAAGTGGTTTCCTGCACCAACACAAGTGCGAAAAGTGGTTTTTCAACACTAACACAAGTGTGAAAAGTGGTTTTTCAACACTAACACAAGTGCGAAAAGTGTTTTTTCCACAATAACACAAGTGCGAAAAGTGGTTTTTCAATCCTATCACAAGTGCAAAAAGTGTTTTTTCCACACTAATACAAGTGCAAAAGTGGTTTCCTGCACCAACACAAGTGCGAAAAGTGGTTTTTCAACACTAACACAAGTGCGGAAAGTGGTTTTTCAACACTATCACAAGTGCAAAAAGTGTTTTTTCCACACTAATACAAGTGCAAATGTGGTTTCCTGCACCAACACAAGTGCGAAAAGTGGTTTTTCAACAATAACACAAGTGCGAAAAGTGGTTTTTCAACACTAACACAAGTGCGAAAAGTGGTTTTTCCACACTAATACAAGTGCAAAAGTGGTTTCCTGCACCAACACAAGTGCGAAAAGTGGTTTTTCAACACTAACACAAGTGCGAAAAGTGGTTTTTCAACACTATCACAAGTGCAAAAAGTGTTTTTTCCACACTAATACAAGTGCAAATGTGGTTTCCTGCACCAACACAAGTGCGAAAAGTGGTTTTTCAACACTAACACAAGTGCGAAAAGTGGTTTTTCAACACTAACACAAGTGCGAAAAGTGGTTTTTCCACACTAATACAAGTGCAAAAGTGGTTTCCTGCACCAACACAAGTGCGAAAAGTGGTTTTTCAACACTAACACAAGTGCGAAAAGTGGTTTTTCAACACGATCACAAGTGCAAAAAGTGTTTTTTCCACACTAATACAAGTGCAAAAGTGGTTTCCTGCACCAACACAAGTGCGAAAAGTGTTTTTTCAACACTAACACAAGTGCGAAAAGTTGTTTTTCAACACTAACACAAGTGCGAAAAGTGTTTTTTCCACACTAATACAAGTGCAAAAGTGGTTTCCTGCACCAACACAAGTGCGAAAAGTGGTTTTTCAACACTAACACAAGTGCGAAAAGTGGTTTTTCAACACTAACACAAGTGCGAAAAGTGGTTTTTCCACACTAATACAAGTGCAAAAGTGGTGTCCTGCACCAACACAAGTGCGAAAAGTGGTTTTTCAACACTAACACAAGTGTGAAAAGTGGTTCTTCAACACTATCACAAGTGCAAAAAGTGTTTTTTCCACACTAATGCAAGTGCAAAAGTGGTTTCCTGCACCAACACAAGTGCGAAAAGTCGTTTTTCAACACTAACACAAGTGCGAAAAGTGGTTTTTCCACACTAATACAAGTGCAAAAGTGGTTTCCTGCACCAACACAAGTGCGAAAAGTGGTTTTTCAACACTAACACAAGTGCGAAAAGTGGTTTTTCAACACTAACACAAGTGCGAAAAGTGGTTCTTCAACACTATCACAAGTGCAAAAAGTGTTTTTTCCAAACTAATACAAGTGCAAAAGTGGTTTCCTGCACCAACACAAATGCGAAAAGTGGTTTTTCCACACGAATACAAGTGCAAAAGTGGTTTCCTGCACCAACACAAGTGTGAAAAGTGGTTTTTCAACACTAACACAAGTGCGAAAAGTCGTTTTTCAACACTAACACAAGTGCGAAAAGTGGTTTTTCCACACTAATACAAGTGCAAAAGTGGTTTCCTGCACCAACACAAGTGTGAAAAGTGGTTTCCTGCACAAACACAAGTGCGAAAAGTGTTTTTTCAACACTAACACAAGTGCGAAAAGTGGTTTTCCACACTAATACAAGTGCAAAAGTGGTTTCCTGCACCAACACAAGTGCGAAAAGTGGTTTTTCAACACTAACACAAGTGCGAAAAGTGGTTTTTCAACACTATCACAAGTGCAAAAAGTGTTTTTTCCACACTAATACAAGTGCAAAAGTGGTTTCCTGCACCAACACAAGTGCGATAAGTGGTTTCCTGCACCAACACAAGTGCAAAAACTGGTTTTTCAACACTAACACAAGTGCGAAAAGTGGTTTTTCCACACTAATACAAGTGCAAAAGTGGTTTCCTGCACCAACAAAAGATCGAAAAGTGGTTTTTCAACACTAACACAAGTGCGAAAAGTGGTTTTTCAACACTATCACAAGTGCAAAAAGTGTTTTTTCCACACTAATACAAGTGCAAACGTGGTTTCCTGCACCAACACAAGTGCGAAAAGTGTTTTTTCAACACTAACACAAGTGTAAAAAGTGGTTTTTCCACACTAATACAAGTGCAAAAGTGGTTTTCTGCACCAACACAAGTGCAAAAAGTGGTTTTTCAACACTAACACAAGTGCGAAAAGTGGTTTTTCAACACTATCACAAGTGCAAAAAGTGTTTTTTCCACACTAATGCAAGTGCAAAAGTGGTTTCCTGCACCAACACAAGTGCGAAAAGTGGTTTTTCAACACTAACACAAGTGCAAAAAGTGGTTTTTCAACACTAACACAAGTGCGAAAAGTGGTTTTTCCACACGAATACAAGTGCAAAAGTGGTTTCCTGCACCAACACAAGTGCGAAAAGTGGATTTTCAACACTAACACAAGTGCGAAAAGTGGTTTTTCAACACTAACACAAGTGCGAAAAGTGGTTTTTCCACACTAATACAAGTGCAAAAGTGGTTTCCTGCACAAACACAAGTGCGAAAAGTGGTTTTTCAACACTAACACAAGTGCGAAAAGTGTTTTTTCCACACTAATACAAGTGCAAATGTGGTTTCCTGCACCAACACAAGTGCGAAAAGTGGTTTTTCAACACTAACACAAGTGCGAAAAGTCGTTTTTCAACACTATCACAAGTGCAAAAAGTGTTTTTTCCACATTAATACAAGTGCAAATGTGGTTTCCTGCACCAACACAAGTGCGAAAAGTGGTTTTTCAACACTAACACAAGTGCGAAAAGTGGTTTTTCAACACTAACACAAGTGCGAAAAGTGGTTTTTCCACACTAATACAAGTGCGAAAAGTGGTTTTTCCACACTAATACAAGTGCAAAAGTGGTTTCCTGCACCAACACAAGTGCGAAAAGTGGTTTTTCAACACTAACACAAGTGCGAAAAGTGGTTTTTCAACACTATCACAAGTGCAAAAAGTGTTTTTTCCACACTAATACAAGTGCAAAAGTGGTTTACTGCACCAACACAAGTGCGAAAAGTGGTTTTTCAACACTAACACAAGTGTGAAAAGTGGTTTTTCAACACTAACACAAGTGCGAAAAGTTTTTTTTCCACACTAACACAAGTGCGAAAAGTGGTTTTTCAATCCTATCACAAGTGCAAAAAGTGTTTTTTCCACACTAATACAAGTGCAAAAGTGGTTTCCTGCACCAACACAAGTGCGAAAAGTGGTTTTTCAACACTAACACAAGTGCGGAAAGTGGTTTTTCAACACTATCACAAGTGCAAAAAGTGTTTTTTCCACACTAATACAAGTGCAAATGTGGTTTCCTGCACCAACACAAGTGCGAAAAGTGGTTTTTCAACAATAACACAAGTGCGAAAAGTGGTTTTTCAACACTAACACAAGTGCGAAAAGTTGTTTTTCCACACTAATACAAGTGCAAAAGTGGTTTCCTGCACCAACACAAGTGCGAAAAGTGGTTTTTCAACACTAACACAAGTGCGAAAAGTGGTTTTTCAACACTATCACAAGTGCAAAAAGTGTTTTTTCCACACTAATACAAGTGCAAAAGTGGTTTCCTGCACCAACACAAGTGTGAAAAGTGGTTTTTCAACACTAACACAAGTGCGAAAAGTCGTTTTTCAACACTAACACAAGTGCGAAAAGTGGTTTTTCCACACGAATACAAGTGCAAAAGTGGTTTCCTGCACCAACACAAGTGTGAAAAGTGGTTTTTCAACACTAACACAAGTGCGAAAAGTCGTTTTTCAACACTAACACAAGTGCGAAAAGTGGTTTTTCCACACTAATACAAGTGCAAAAGTGGTTTCCTGCACCAACACAAGTGCGAAAAGTGGTTTTTCAACACTAACACAAGTGCAAAAAGTGGTTTTTCAACACTAACACAAGTGCGAAAAGTGGTTTTTCCACACGAATACAAGTGCAAAAGTGGTTTCCTGCACCAACACAAGTGCGAAAAGTGGATTTTCAACACTAACACAAGTGCGAAAAGTGGTTTTTCAACACTAACACAAGTGCGAAAAGTGGTTTTTCCACACTAATACAAGTGCAAAAGTGGTTTCCTGCACAAACACAAGTGCGAAAAGTGGTTTTTCAACACTAACACAAGTGCGAAAAGTGTTTTTTCCACACTAATACAAGTGCAAATGTGGTTTCCTGCACCAACACAAGTGCGAAAAGTGGTTTTTCAACACTAACACAAGTGCGAAAAGTCGTTTTTCAACACTATCACAAGTGCAAAAAGTGTTTTTTCCACATTAATACAAGTGCAAATGTGGTTTCCTGCACCAACACAAGTGCGAAAAGTGGTTTTTCAACACTAACACAAGTGCGAAAAGTGGTTTTTCAACACTAACACAAGTGCGAAAAGTGGTTTTTCCACACTAATACAAGTGCGAAAAGTGGTTTTTCCACACTAATACAAGTGCAAAAGTGGTTTCCTGCACCAACACAAGTGCGAAAAGTGGTTTTTCAACACTAACACAAGTGCGAAAAGTGGTTTTTCAACACTATCACAAGTGCAAAAAGTGTTTTTTCCACACTAATACAAGTGCAAAAGTGGTTTACTGCACCAACACAAGTGCGAAAAGTGGTTTTTCAACACTAACACAAGTGTGAAAAGTGGTTTTTCAACACTAACACAAGTGCGAAAAGTTTTTTTTCCACACTAACACAAGTGCGAAAAGTGGTTTTTCAATCCTATCACAAGTGCAAAAAGTGTTTTTTCCACACTAATACAAGTGCAAAAGTGGTTTCCTGCACCAACACAAGTGCGAAAAGTGGTTTTTCAACACTAACACAAGTGCGGAAAGTGGTTTTTCAACACTATCACAAGTGCAAAAAGTGTTTTTTCCACACTAATACAAGTGCAAATGTGGTTTCCTGCACCAACACAAGTGCGAAAAGTGGTTTTTCAACACTAACACAAGTGCGAAAAGTGGTTTTTCAACACTAACACAAGTGCGGAAAGTGGTTTTTCACACTATCACAAGTGCAAAAAGTGTTTTTTCCACACTAATGCAAGTGCAAAAGTGGTTTCCTGCACCAACACAAGTGCGAAAAGTGGTTTTTCAACACTAACACAAGTGCAAAAAGTGGTTTTTCAACACTAACACAAGTGCGAAAAGTGGTTTTTCCACACGAATACAAGTGCAAAAGTGGTTTCCTGCACCAACACAAGTGCGAAAAGTGGATTTTCAACACTAACACAAGTGCGAAAAGTGGTTTTTCAACACTAACACAAGTGCGAAAAGTGGTTTTTCCACACTAATACAAGTGCAAAAGTGGTTTCCTGCACAAACACAAGTGCGAAAAGTGGTTTTTCAACACTAACACAAGTGCGAAAAGTGTTTTTTCCACACTAATACAGTGCAAATGTGGTTTCCTGCACCAACACAAGTGCGAAAAGTGGTTTTTCAACACTAACACAAGTGCGAAAAGTCGTTTTTCAACACTATCACAAGTGCAAAAAGTGTTTTTTCCACATTAATACAAGTGCAAATGTGGTTTCCTGCACCAACACAAGTGCGAAAAGTGGTTTTTCAACACTAACACAAGTGCGAAAAGTGGTTTTTCAACACTAACACAAGTGCGAAAAGTGGTTTTTCCACACTAATACAAGTGCGAAAAGTGGTTTTTCCACACTAATACAAGTGCAAAAGTGGTTTCCTGCACCAACACAAGTGCGAAAAGTGGTTTTTCAACACTAACACAAGTGCGAAAAGTGGTTTTTCAACACTATCACAAGTGCAAAAAGTGTTTTTTTCCACACTAATACAAGTGCAAAAGTGGTTTACTGCACCAACACAAGTGCGAAAAGTGGTTTTTCAACACTAACACAAGTGTGAAAAGTGGTTTTTCAACACTAACACAAGTGCGAAAAGTTTTTTTTCCACACTAACACAAGTGCGAAAAGTGGTTTTTCAATCCTATCACAAGTGCAAAAGTGTTTTTTCCACACTAATACAAGTGCAAAAGTGGTTTCCTGCACCAACACAAGTGCGAAAAGTGGTTTTTCAACACTAACACAAGTGCGGAAAGTGGTTTTTCAACACTATCACAAGTGCAAAAAGTGTTTTTTCCACACTAATACAAGTGCAAATGTGGTTTCCTGCACCAACACAAGTGCGAAAAGTGGTTTTTCAACAATAACACAAGTGCGAAAAGTGGTTTTTCAACACTAACACAAGTGCGAAAAGTTGTTTTTCCACACTAATACAAGTGCAAAAGTGGTTTCCTGCACCAACACAAGTGCGAAAAGTGGTTTTTCAACACTAACACAAGTGCGAAAAGTGGTTTTTCAACACTATCACAAGTGCAAAAAGTGTTTTTTCCACACTAATACAAGTGCAAAAGTGGTTTCCTGCACCAACACAAGTGTGAAAAGTGGTTTTTCAACACTAACACAAGTGCGAAAAGTCGTTTTTCAACACTAACACAAGTGCGAAAAGTGGTTTTTCCACACGAATACAAGTGCAAAAGTGGTTTCCTGCACCAACACAAGTGTGAAAAGTGGTTTTTCAACACTAACACAAGTGCGAAAAGTCGTTTTTCAACACTAACACAAGTGCGAAAAGTGGTTTTTCCACACTAATACAAGTGCAAAAGTGGTTTCCTGCACCAACACAAGTGCGAAAAGTGGTTTTTCAACACTAACACAAGTGCAAAAAGTGGTTTTTCAACACTAACACAAGTGCGAAAAGTGGTTTTTCCACACGAATACAAGTGCAAAAGTGGTTTCCTGCACAACACAAGTGCGAAAAGTGGATTTTCAACACTAACACAAGTGCGAAAAGTGGTTTTTCAACACTAACACAAGTGCGAAAAGTGGTTTTTCCACACTAATACAAGTGCAAAAGTGGTTTCCTGCACAAACACAAGTGCGAAAAGTGGTTTTTCAACACTAACACAAGTGCGAAAAGTGTTTTTTTCCACACTAATACAAGTGCAAATGTGGTTTCCTGCACCAACACAAGTGCGAAAAGTGGTTTTTCAACACTAACACAAGTGCGAAAAGTCGTTTTTCAACACTATCACAAGTGCAAAAAGTGTTTTTTCCACATTAATACAAGTGCAAATGTGGTTTCCTGCACCAACACAAGTGCGAAAAGTGGTTTTCAACACTAACACAAGTGCGAAAAGTGGTTTTTCAACACTAACACAAGTGCGAAAAGTGGTTTTTCCACACTAATACAAGTGCGAAAAGTGGTTTTTCCACACTAATACAAGTGCAAAAGTGGTTTCCTGCACCAACACAAGTGCGAAAGTGGTTTTTCAACACTAACACAAGTGCGAACAAGTGTGTTTTTCAACACTATCACAAGTGCAAAAAGTGTTTTTTCCACACTAATACAAGTGCAAAAGTGGTTTACTGCACCAACACAAGTGCGAAAAGTGGTTTTTCAACACTAACACAAGTGTGAAAAGTGGTTTTTCAACACTAACACAAGTGCGAAAAGTTTTTTTTCCACACTAACACAAGTGCGAAAGTGGTTTTTCAATCCTATCACAAGTGCAAAAAGTGTTTTTTCCACACTAATACAAGTGCAAAAGTGGTTTCCTGCACCAACACAAGTGCGAAAAGTGGTTTTTCAACACTAACACAAGTGCGGAAAGTGGTTTTTCAACACTATCACAAGTGCAAAAAGTGTTTTTTCCACACTAATACAAGTGCAAATGTGGTTTCCTGCACCAACACAAGTGCGAAAAGTGGTTTTTCAACACTAACACAAGTGCGAAAAGTGGTTTTTCAACACTAACACAAGTGCGGAAAGTGGTTTTTCAACACTATCACAAGTGCAAAAAGTGTTTTTTCCACACTAATGCAAGTGCAAAAGTGGTTTTCCTGCACCAACACAAGTGCGAAAAGTGGTTTTTCAACACTAACACAAGTGCAAAAAGTGGTTTTTCAACACTAACACAAGTGCGAAAAGTGGTTTTTCCACACGAATACAAGTGCAAAAGTGGTTTCCTGCACCAACACAAGTGCGAAAAGTGGATTTTCAACACTAACACAAGTGCGAAAAGTGGTTTTTCAACACTAACACAAGTGCGAAAAGTGGTTTTTCCACACTAATACAAGTGCAAAAGTGGTTTCCTGCACAAACACAAGTGCGAAAAGTGGTTTTTCAACACTAACACAAGTGCGAAAAGTGTTTTTTCCACACTAATACAAGTGCAAATGTGGTTTCCTGCACCAACACAAGTGCGAAAAGTGGTTTTTCAACACTAACACAAGTGCGAAAAGTCGTTTTTTCAACAGCTATCACAAGTGCAAAAAGTGTTTTTTCCACATTAATACAAGTGCAAATGTGGTTTCCTGCACCAACACAAGTGCGAAAAGTGGTTTTTCCACACTAACACAAGTGCGAAAAGTGGTTTTTCAACACTAACACAAGTGCGAAAAGTGGTTTTTCCACACTAATACAAGTGCGAAAAGTGGTTTTTCCACACTAATACAAGTGCAAAAGTGGTTTCCTGCACCAACACAAGTGCGAAAAGTGGTTTTTCAACACTAACACAAGTGCGAAAAGTGGTTTTTCAACACTATCACAAGTGCAAAAAGTGTTTTTTCCACACTAATACAAGTGCAAAAGTGGTTTACTGCACCAACACAAGTGCGAAAAGTGGTTTTTCAACACTAACACAAGTGTGAAAAGTGTTTTTCAACACTAACACAAGTGCGAAAAGTTTTTTTTCTCACACTAACACAAGTGCGAAAAGTGGTTTTTCAATCCTATCACAAGTGC